>NW_023606539.1:0-40001 GCF_013339745.2 Dermacentor silvarum
CATTGCGTGAAGCTCTTTTACTTGAAGTGTCTGTGTTGTAAACGCATCCTGTAATTCTGATGACCGACAGTATAATATAAAATCTTTTTACGTGTTTGGATATAGTCTCATGAGGTAAAGCTTGCCTTTTAGACTAGCGGACGGGCGTCTTCTATCTTTGGTCTACATGTTTACTGTCTCTGTTCTTACTAAAATATTCATTTACAAATTCGGTTTTATTCTGAACCACGGCGCGCAATTAGCAAATACAAGCAGGCGGTATCAAAGGTCCTCGCACTAATAAGCAGATCCTAAAGAAAATTGAACGCGCTTACAGCGCCGAAATAGGCATGTAGAATTTAAATTCCACTTGAATGGCCAGTACACGATGACATGACATTGGGTTTCTTGCAACTTCACAATTCACGCAAGATTTCTGCGACGCTAATATATGGTGTTACCAAAGCACACTTCACGCCGCTGTTCAACATTTGGCGCTGAATGACTTCAGAAATTTGGTTGTCGCTTTTTGGCTATAGTCAATGCTCTAATTACTGGCAGGCAGACGTCGAGTGCGAAAATGTCAATATATGCGAAAATATTAATTTCATTAGACTGTATGCATAGGCGTTGAGATATTTAAAACAGACCGGTAAACGAAGCGCAATCCTGAACACTATTTCGTTTGGTGAGCACGCTGTGTTTTAACAGTGCAGTGGCCAGTGTCATAAATGTTCGTGCACTCAGTGTTCTAATCTCACTGTTTCAGCGTAACTGTCGCGCGCGACCCGGAAGTGGTGAGTGTACAGCAGAGTTCTCACTTGCGTTCCATTCACAGGTTTCCCGAAAAATTACTCTGTGCCTTGAGTCACTTGCGGGGCATTCAGGAGCGATCAAACGTTTATTAAGAGACACTAACGTCATCCTTTCTTCCTAAAAATGAGACGCGTATGAGGTACACCCGTACCAAGGAGCATGATATTCAGCATTCTGAACATGCCTAATACCCGACGTGGTGGCGCTGTGGTTTTGACGTTGTGGCGCTGTGGCTTTGACGTGGCGCTGCTAAACCCCAGGGAGCTGCATCGAATGACCGCCTTTCGATTAGGGCGAAATGCAAGAAACACCCATTTACCGTGCATCGGGTGCACGTTAAAGAGCGCTAGGTCGTCAAAATTAAACCGGGGTCTCCCGCTACGGCGTGCCTCATAATCATATCGAGGTTTAGGCATGCAAAGCCCGAGAAATACTTCTTTTTTGGTTGCCAATTTATGCTGGTTTTATTACCAGTATTCCCTGTTTACGACGACGTAGACAGAGATTATTTATGGGGTTTTACGTGCCAAAACCACGAGCTGATTATGAGGCACGCCGTAGTGTGGGACTCCGAAAATTTGGACCACCTGGGGTTCTTTACCGTGCACCTAAGACGTAGACAGAGAATTGTCACAAGATATTCTAAAGCACGAAGGCATAGATGATGATTTCGTGGAGATGCTGAGGAAGTTATATAGCATATAACTTTTCTTGCCACCTATTTTCGTTGTATCGTGTACACAAAAGACGGAAATAAATAAATTGATTGATTTATTGATATAATGACAACCGAGTACAATATGTATGGGAAGGCCAGAAATGTCACAAAGGACTGAAGCAAGGATGTCCTTTGTCTCGATTCTTGTTCAAGTTTTATTTTAAGGACATAGAAAGATGACTGGAAACAGTGAATTAGGGTTTGGTGTATCCTACATACGTAATGGACAAATGTTGCATCAGAAGGTCCCCGGACTAGCGGACAACCGTAGGGATTTACAGACAATTGCAAAAATCTGTTTTTCGTGGACCCATAATTCAGTTTAACACAGCGCTAAATAGAGCGCCGTGGTATGGTAACACCGTGTGGTATCGCGAGAGGGCACTGTGGTTGGGCAAATGTTATCGCATTCTTTCCGCCTGATTGATAGCATTTTGAGAGGCTTCTCGTATACGGAGGCCATCGCAGACGCTCAAAGGGGTACCGAAACGTTACTTGAAGTAGCGCTCGAAATACCGGTTGGCTGCCGCTTACGTGTAAAAAAATTGTCACAGTTTCGCCCTAAGGGCGAAGCAATGAATGCGATAGCAACACAGCAATGTCATACGAAGTAAGGTGAGCGGCTTTGGTAGCAAAATGAATTGTAGTAAACATGAGCTGCTTAAGTAAGCAGGTGTGCTGCGGCGTAAGTAGACCGACATGAAGAGAGACTCGATGACCACGAGAAGGCGCGTGTGAAACGGTGGTGTTGATGAGAAGGGCTGCCCGTGGGCAGCGCGTGCGAAGGGACACACCTGTAGCGCTGCACTGCCGATCCGGGCAGCATTGCATGTGTAGCGTGCGTTGGAAAATGTGGCCCGACTATTACTAACTGTGGTGTGAGCGCGCACAAACAAACATGAATAGATCACACTGAATGACTGCAGACAACGACTGTCAAAACGCTGGCAGCAAGCGCATATACGCCGCAGTGGGCGAAGTTACGTGCGGTCTATCGCTTAAACGGAAACTGAGCGGCGAATGCACAGCGCATAAAGGTCAGAGCCGTGTGGAGATAAGAGACGGTGCGAGCGAGCGACGAGCGCGGTTGTTGGCAGAGTAGAAGTGCGCCCCCCCCCCGCTCCCTCCGGCGCTCGCTTCCCGCTTCCTTCCTTGCGCGTGGAAGATTGAGTGCGTTCGCTCTCCGTGACAGCGTGCGTAACCGCACGCTTCCGCTCGGGCATACGGCGCGCGGCGAAGATTTTATCTATACGGAACCTCACGGCGACGGCGACGCCGACGGCAGAAATCCGGTGGAAGTGTCCATATAATTGCTATCGCAATAAAATGTCGCAGTTTCGCCCGAAAGGCGAAGCATCAATTGTGATAGCAAATTAGTAGAAAGCTATTCGGAGTAGGGATAGTAGATTTATCGGCTGCATAAACTTAGACACATTCGCTTACTAACTGAATTAACAAGCGTGGTGTCAGCGCACACAAGCAAACATAAATACATCACACTCAATGACCGCAGACAACGACAGTCAAAACGCTGGCAGCAAGCGCAGCTGCCGCAGCGGGCGAAGGTTCGTGCGGTCTATCGCTTTAACGGAAACTGAGCGGTGAATGCACAGCGCATACAAAGGTCAGAGCCGTATGGATATAAGAGACGGTGCGGGTGACCGCCACAGCTGGGAAAAGTACAAACGCAGTTGTTGGCAGAGTAGAAGCTGCCCCCCCCCCTCCCTCCCGCGCTGCCTTCCCGCTTTCTTGTTTTCGCGTAGGAGATTGAGTGGCCAGTTACCCTTCGGCCCGGTTGCAAGATACGCATTTCGCGCCGCAGTACAGCGTCCCCCCGCCTCCCTTCCTCCCATACCCCTATGGCCTTTGACGCGACGGTCGCGTTTGCTTTCAGCCGTCCGTTCGCTCTCCGTGATAGCACGCGGAGGAATACGGCGGGAGGCGACGATTTTATCGCCCTTGGACTTTATACGGAACCTCACGGCGACGGCGACGCCAATGACAGAAATCCGGTTGAAGTGTCCATATAATTGCTATGGCAATAAAAATTAAATTACGTGGTTTTACGTGCCAAAACCCGGATTTTATTATGACGCACACCGTAATGGGGACTCCGGAATAATTTGGACCACGCAGGGCTCTTAAACGTGCACCTAAATCTAAGTACACGGGGGTTTTCGCATTTCGCCCCCATCCATATGCGGCCGCCGAGGCCGGAATTCGAACCCGTGACCTCGTGCTTAGCAGCCCAACACCATAGCCACGGCGGGTGCCGCTTACGTGTAAGGCACTCACACACTCGTTATGAGTGTATGGCAATTTCTTATGAGTCTCTTCATGCCATCGTCGTCAGCAGTCGAAGTCATGCCATTTTATTTATGCCGTCGTCCTCACGCTGTCGTCTTATCATCGTAATCACTTCAGGAATCTCATCCCGTGGTCGTCATGCCGTCGTCGTTCCGTTGACGTAGATCCTTCTTCGTGATTCTATCGTAATTATTCTGTCACCAATCGTGATTATGCCACCGTTGCCATGTCATCGTCTTCAGTGCGTTGTCGTCAAAAACTCGCTACTGTGCATTCGTTTCATCAGCTGTTGTCATGTCATCGTATTCGTGACATTGTCGTTATTCAACTTTCGTTATCCGGTTGTCCTCATGCCGTCGTCGTCAACCCATCATCGTCATGCACTCGTTGTCATGCCATTGTTCCCACGCAGTCGTGGTCATGCCGCATTTGTCTTTACATCGACGTGTTGTTCTCTTTTGTAGCGTTAGCTACACTGGCCTAGCCAAGCCCGTTTCGCGCGGCACATCAAGAGCCGTGCTGCGCATGCGCAAGGATCAGTGATGTCACACGGCTTGCGCACCGGAGCCACCGGAGCCGGCACCTCTCGCGCACTCCGCCGCCGCCGCGCGCGGCTCACCGCCGCCGGTCTGCGCATTCCAGAGGAGTGACGTCGTAGCCGTGGTAGACGCACTGGCGCCGGCGCGCGCTCGCTGTGCAGTCGCCGTCTGACACTGTCCTGGAGCCGCTGCGCTTCTGACTGGCGTTTGCCAGTGTGGTATAGCCATAGAGAAGGAGAGCGCAAATGCTGCTCAACAGCGCAGAAGAACGGAGAAGCTTGACTCATAAGAATAATCTTATCTTAAGAATAATCATAAGAATAAGCTAAGAATAATCAGCTGAACCTTTGCTAACGCTACGTATATCCTGGCATAGCCGAGCTAAGCCACTGCAACTTTTTGGTAATTCAACCGTCGTCACGCTGACGTACTCGTGGGCCAACTTGCAGGCGAGTTCCATGTGGGTAGGTTCACGCTAACGAGAAAAACGCGCACGGCAAGCCACAGGTGCCAGAATGTGCCACCATTGGCACTGTCACGCTTTCGGGCGTCTTTGTGCCATCGCGCCACGTAAGTGAAGCGCTATCAGCTGGAGTCACTGTGGCTGTGATCACCGATTCTCAGAAAGGGGCTATACGTATTTCCTTGCAGCGTTTGCCCACCCGAGTGGACTGGCCACTCCTCATTCATCTCCCCGATCGGCGGCAAGCGGCCTGCCACGAACAATACCTCCCAGACCCATTCGCTCGGCGGCATGAAAAGATATTCGTTCGCATGAATTCGCGGCATGCTTTCTGCCACCTGTGCCATGCCGCATACCTTCTGCAGCTAATGTTGATGTACCTTAACAAAGTGGGACGGTGCCGAAGTAGGTCGCATATAGCTGAAGCAATGGAAGTCTCGAAATGACCACTACAGATGTTAAATAACCGTCACTTCAAAAATACGTATGTCACTGCATTGCCCGAATGCTGATCGCGTTACTATCTACAGTCATCGTCAGACGATGCCGCAATTTTCTAATCTGAGTAATAAAGCAGGGCTTATATCTCATTCGTTCTAGGTCAAATCTTGTGTCTGCTTGGCATTATTGATGCCATGGCGTGTTATCTTTGTCTCATCGCTGTCATCGATGAAAGCCTCGAGCATTGCACTGAACTTCCAACACAATATTTATTGGACGGCGACGGTACAGTTTTTGTAATTAAAATGACAGCCTGGGAGGTTTTTGCCCACACGTGCCAAGCCTGGCGTGCTGAAGCTCACTTACTACTCCTGCTTTGCTTTATTTTTTCCCCGTTATAGAAAGCACGGGCAGATATCGTCGAGACCACCACCGAGGACGCCGAAGTGAGTTCACCGTCGTTTTTATTTTTTGCTTGTTTAGTATATCGCCTGTGTCCCAATTAACCGCTGTGGCCTGAGGAATCTTGATGAGTCATGGGCTACCATTTCAATATTAGCCGAAAAGTGTGGAGATGCATGAGCACATACAGCCCTGTTCAACCGACACGCAATGCGCGCACAATATTTGAAAACATAGCTTGTTCAAGTTTAAGATGGAGTTTCGTAAGAAACAATTGTCGTGGGTTTTGTTCAATGAACCATTCTGATGAGTCGGATATCCGATGGTTCTGAGGTCCCAAAGCCACGTGATGCAGAAAAACTTATTTTGCTATTTCCGAACTACGGCAGGCCTATCTTACGCTATTGCAGGACTGAGTATGTAAAAAAACAAGTACAAAACACCCTAGAGTCAGTAGAGTAAAGTTAAATATGGGCGGTCACAATTGCAATACGGTACACAGAATTACTAGAGTGCCCGCAAAAACAGAAAAAAAGAACGACAGTGGCAGTCCACGGACATACCCGGGTATCTAGTTCTAACTACAATTCGGTGTTCATGTTGTTATTGTTGTTATTCTACGAGTACCGTAAAAGTCCAAGCAAACGCCCCCCCCCCCCCCCCCCCCCTCGAGCAAGTCGAGATTACCGGCAAAGTTAGGGGCGGGGGTCGCTATCCCGGAACGGCACCAAAATTCAAGATGGCCACGACAAAATTTTTCCGCAAAAAGAAAGAAGCGCAGTGGGAATAGCATTAAAATTTTATTGAACATGAACTTTATTAAGCCAAAGATTTGTTAGTGGTGTTTATCACTCTCAACACCACCGTTACTCAAAACCACCGAAAGAACTACAGAAAGAGCGCATCGACGCTGCACCGGCGCTTCGCCGCGACCGGTGACACGAACATTGGTTATGCAGCTTCTATTCCAGGCAAAATTATCTCCGCGAGAGTAAAGTGAGGCGTAATATTCACTTCATTAAAAACCATGTCCACGGTGAAACGTTTAGCACTAATGAGAGTTCCGATACAAGTGAAGCTCAGCTGCAGTGCGTGGCTACCGACGGCGCACAGCGAACCGCGGCTCGGCCATGCCCGCATCGCAGCTGGTGGCGCCGCAAATATCAGCATGTTTTCTGCATCGTGTGAAATTATTGCGAGGAGAGGGTAAAGCGGCAACGAAGGTAACAAAACATTGCTGCTTGGGAGCGTCGGCGGTTCGTACTGAAGCGCTGTCTGCTACAGGTTCGAAGTGAACTGAAAAAGGCCTAGCGACGATATCGGTGGCGAGTGATTAGCAGCGGTGAAGCTGCCGGCAATGCCAGAGCGTAGCAGCGACCACTCCTCTGTCACCGAGTGATCACGTCGCTGTGCCGCGAGGAACTCCTCTGTGCCGTGCGAGAGGCAGATATCGCCGTCGGCCGCCGGTCCGTGAACTACAGACCGCCAGCCGCAGTTCGCCCCAATGCACTCGTGTGCCCACTGGGGCGCCCGGGTACGACCATGATTCCATGAAATGGCTCATCGGGGCGCCGTAATGCGATTTGCCGAATTTGCCATCATTTTCGTGGACTGGATGTGACAGGCTAGTGTTGGTGTGGAGCGGGATGGGGGGGGGGGGGGGCGCTTTCCCGGAACGGCGCGGGAATTTGAAATTGGTAGTGAAGCTAAAGAGGGGGGGGGGGGGGGGGGGCTCTTGCACGGGTGGGGGCGCTACTCGGAAGTTTACGGTATACCAGGAAACGGAATGGCCAACTTGAGATAAGCATCTACAGAATAAAAGACAAAGAAAAAGATAGACGGCATGATTAGTCGTCTACCTGCTGATGGGATTTTTTTAATGTGTTCAACGTGAGTTCCAGTCTAAACTAGTGCTTCGACAAAGAAGCTACGTTCGCAATACCGAAACTTGGTATGATACTAAACAAAACTCGGTCTGCTTCCAGAGTGTTCCTGAGCTCCAGAAAGCTGAAAGGGCAATGGGAACATGTACGTCAATTCCTGAATTGGACATAGAGGGGAATCTCCCTTGCATCTTGTTTGCGTCATAAAACTGAACCTAAAATTTCACCCAAGCTGCTTTTATATGCCCATCGTTGTTCGAAAAAAAAAACACGTGTTTTTTTAAAGGCACTGTCGGAAGGAGGTTTCTTAAAAGGTACTGAAGTTGAAAATGCCATAATGAAATAGGCGACTACGACTGACTTTTTCTCATGGTTATTCAACTTTGTTGCATTACGGGTCCTTGCTAACACGAAGAATCGAAAGCATGTATGCGATATAATAGTGTTGTTTAGCGTTCCGCTACCGAAACGCTCTTATACATACATACATACAAGTATGTATGTATGTATGTATGTATGTATGTATGTATGTATGTATGTATGTATGTACGTATATATGTATGCTTTTCCCCGATGCTTTTCTTGGCTTCAATGTATGTTGGCTTTATGTGGTTATGATTAACAAAATCCCCTTCGTTTCTTCTTCAGTTCCCCTTCTTCTTTCCTTATTCATTGCGAGGGTCTCGAATCTGGCAGCCTTGATGTCATTAGGTAGCACGCGAGGGTTTATTAGCCACGTGCCTGCTTTCCCAAATTCACGTGCTACGTGATACCATGGGGCTAAAAAGAATGTTCCACATCCGCCCACCATGGTTCTGAGTGGTGCTGGTTAACACACCTAGGGCTAGCTCTAGTAAACATAAATACCTGTGTTAGTGGACGAATTTATACCCGGCGCCATAGCAGAATTGGTAGTGCAACGCACGCGTAATGCGAGGTTGCGGGTTCGGCTCCCGCCGGCGACAAGTTATCTTTCGTCCACTTTCATTTCCCTTTTCTTCGTTATGTTCTACATTCCAATTTCAAGCACACTTAATTACCCCGATGCTTTTTTTGGCTTCATCGTCTGTTGGCTTTATGTGGTTATACATACATACATACATACATACATACATACATACATACATACATACATACATACATACCTACATACATACTCTTTATTTTTCCCATTCAATAGGTAGGAAACTGCCCCAGCCGAAAAGATACAGCTTATTAGCACGTTAGTGTGTTGTTGTCTGATGAAGCGCATATAGTCGTATAGAGCTCAATTTACTCAATTCGACACACCCTTTTAAATTTCGTAATTTCCTACGCATTATTATATCGAAGATTCCAAAATCAATCAGCACCGTTCAGAAAAGTTCTAGAAACATGAGGAAATTAAAAAAAAATATGTAGGATACACTGATTTGTTGACAACAATTAAACAGGTCGTTAAACAGCTAACCATACATGCTCAAACTTAAAATTCAAACTCGCGCTATTCGTGGCCTGTAAATATTGTCACGGTACCACGAAAGGGACAAAGAAGACGATCACTAACAAGACGAAAGAGATGAGGTAATAGGGCCAAGCTAACGTCCCGCCATACTGATTGCACTGCCCATATCTTCTGCAGGGTAAACACGGTCCCATTTAAATTATATCTCTGCCCGTTTCATTTTTTGTGTACGTGCTGGATATTGCACAAGATGAAACTCCGCAGCGGGCTTGTCCCCGGCCGTTCTCCTACCATGCTGACAGACGATCAGGCCGCTGGGTCAAGCACGGCGTCAGCACCCGGGGCACCCGAGCCGTCAGCATCCGCGACGCCGCAACCGTCAGTCGTCTTGACCCATCCGCGCGACCACGGCACCTTCTCTGGTAACGGCACCGACAAAGTCGACATCGAAGAAGGGCTTGGCGTATACGAGCGCGTCACTGTCCACAACCGATGGGACCCGACAGTGTTGCTCGCAAATCTTCTCTTCTACCTTAAGGGATCAGCACGCACCTGGTATGACACACATGAAGAAGAGCTGATCAGCTGGGACGTATGTAAGCAAAAACTACGCAACCTCTTCGGCAAGCTTTGGGGTCGCAAATGCACCGCTGCGAAACACCTATCCTGTCAGGTTCAGAGAGCTACAGAGCCGTAAATTTCGTGCATCCTCGATGTCCTAGCAGTTTGCCGCCGCGTCTATTCCAGCATGCCCGAGGCTGACAAAGTGAGGCATATTCTGAAAGGCATCGCCAATGATGCGTTTACCTTGCTCGTTTTAAAGACTGCTCGACGGTAGACGAAATTATTGGTGAGTGCAGGCGTTTGCGAGACGCAAAGAGCCGTCGCATCGCCAGACAGTTCGTGCGGCTTCCCAACACCAACGTTACGTCGTTACTTCCCAACTTTACGTCGTCGTGCGAAGACGCTCATTCGGCCCTTCAGTCGCCCACTACGGATAGCGGTGTCCGCATTGTGCGGCGCGAAATCGAGGCTGCGTCGCCATCTTCGCTCGCGCGACCTTCCGACGATACTCAATCGACGATCTCCCTCACCCAGGAAGTTGTACGTGAAGAGTTGGCAAACGCAGGAATTCAACCTGTGTGCTCCATAACACGCCCTTCCGTTAGACCTGTCCCTCTTCATCGACCTCCACCGACGTTTCGACGCTATTGAGATCTGTCCCAATGGCGAACACCTGACGACAAGCCCATATGCTTCCATTGTAGCGGCGGGTGGAACATTTGCCGTTATCGTCAGCCGTCATTTTCACGCTCCACGTTTTACTACCGCCACCATGACAACCAGCGCCAGCCATATCATGCTCCAAATGACCCGACATACCCTGACTGTGGCCCGTCTGCACCCACCAGACGCTCCAGCCGTTCGCCGTCGCCGCACGATCGTCGGTCCCGCTCGCTCCTGCGCCGTCATTCTTCATCACCTCACCCGTCTGTACGCACATCCCGGCAAACTTTGGACTGCATTGGACGTTGCAATGGGCTATCGACCTGCAAATTCTCTCCTTACCTTGCCGACAGATCAGAACCTGACCGCCGTGGAAGTTGATGCCCTTCCTGTAACTGCCCTGGGCCGCTATTTTGTAGCGATGCCTTTAAAGTAATAATGCCTTTTCGCGCTTATCGCGCTTTGTCAGTGGTCAGAGCGACGGTCCGCTCACGATATCAACGTTGATAACGCGAGCGGGCCGTCGCTCGCGTTGTCAACACGAAAAGTTATCAGCGCGAAAAGGCATTATGACATTAAAGGCATCGCTACAAAATACCGGCCCTGATCGACACCGCCACACACCTCTCGGTCATGAGCGCTGATCTCCGGAAGCGGCTCAAGAAAGTGCTCACTCCTACCGCGTCCCACGTAGTACGCAGTCCCGCGTAGTCCCGCTGTGCTGGGAATGTGCGCCGCTCGTGTCAGCGTCGCCAGTCGCCACACATCTGTATTGATCCATGTACTTTACCACTGCCCTCACGACGTGATCCTTGGCCTTGATTTTTTGTCTGCCCCCTCAGCTATAATTGAATGCTCGGTGGGAGTAGTCCAACTTGATTTCCCAGATGTTACCGACCTGACCGACACCATGCCAATCCAGATCTGTAGCGCCGACTTTGTTCATCTACCACCGAAGGCACTGACCTGTATCACTGATGTTCCCAACGCCTGTGTACCGGATGGTCACTATGTCGTCACTCCCTGTGTTTGTGCCTTACTTTCACACGGCGTGTCGTTTCCTTAAACCATTGTGACCGAGTCCGCTAACAAAACATACCTACCAATCCTGAATTTCGGATTCTGCCCTAAGGTACTACAATAAGGCATCTCTATTGCCAAACAGTCGCTGTCGCTCGAGTACGATCTTCTTTCCCTCTCGCCTCATCCGTCTTCCACCTACTTTTCTGCCGCCTGCAATGCTCATTCCGCCACGTCGCCTCCAGCGCACGACGCCATTACCAATATGATAGCCCTGGAGCGTTTCCCCACACAGACCGATGATCTTGGTTATCTGCTCACATCTTATTCCGACATTTTTGACCTTGATGGTCGGCCTTTGGGACAATCCTCCCTTGTGCAGCATTGCATACACACCGGAGATGCACCGCCTATTCACAGACGGCCCTATCGCGAGTCACACGCCGAGCGCCGAGTAATACAACAGGACGTTGATAAGATGTTTAACAAAAGCATTATTAAACGTTCGACTGTATCCGGCGACGATATTTCTTGCCTGGACTCAACTGTACCGTGCTACGTTATGTCGCTGCTTGCAAACCATGCCAACGCCGTAAGAAGCCTGCTTTGCTTCCGGCTGGAACCCTCCAGCCAATTGATGTACCAACCGAACCGTTTTATCTTATTGGCCTCAACCTGCGGGAGCCTTTCCCTACCTCCAGAGCCGGAAATAAGTATATCGCCGTTGCAACGGATTATTCAACCCGTTAAGCCGTCACACGAGCCATCCAGACCAGTTGTGCTACCGACGTCGCAGACTTCCTATTCTAAGACGTCATGTTACACCACGAAGCTCCTCACCAGCTTCTCACAGACAGGGGTCGCTACTATTTTATCGAGGATTATCGAAGATCTACTTCGCTCTTGTGCCACGGCCCACGAAACACAAGTACAAGACAGCATACCACCTTCAAACAAACGGCCTCACTGAACGCCTGAACCGACCACTTACATATATACGCTCTCGATGTGTACGTCTCCTCAGATCATCCTGACTGCGATGCCGCGCTCCCATTTTTTGACGTTCGCGTACAACTGGTCACGTCATGACACCGCTCTCCACTCCCCCTTCTATCTCCTCTTTGGTGATGACCCGACATTGTCTTACTACACGCTCCTGCCAACTGCTCTAAGTTCCCGTCTGAGTACGCTAGCGACGCAATAGCTACAGCCGCCAATGCACGCCAGATTGCCCACCGTCGCTTTTCTGAGTCGCAGGCAAAAAGACTTTATAAAGAAGTATCTTTATGACAACCGTCATCGTGATGTCCAGTTGTCTGCCGGCGACTTCGTATTCCTTTGCACTCCTTCTAGGCGTGTGGGCTTATTGGAAAAACTTCTCTACCAGTAATCTGGCTCTTACCGCGTTGTCCGAATGCTCAGATGTGTTACTTATGAAATAACTTCAGCCGATGCTTCCCCGTCGTCCACGTCATCTGATATCGTCTACGTGGGTCGTCTCAAGCATTACTAAGTGAACACCGTCTAGAAGGCACCGGGTCGGCGCATTCCCCGCCGGGGGTTATGTCACAGTGCCACGAGAGGGACAAAGGAGACGACCACCAACAAGACGAAAGAAACGACATAGTGGGTCAAACCTAACGTCCGGCCAAACTGAGGTAACGGCCATATGTTCTGCACAGTAAACATGGTCCCATTAAACCTTATATCTCTGCCCGTTTCAATATGTTATTTCTATGGCACGTTTACACGGCGACAGCAGTTATGACCACGGGAACTGGAAATTGCGGCGTCCGCGTGCGTTAGCCGTTGCTGCGTCCTCGTAATCAGGTCGCCTTCTTCACAAATCAGTCACCTCTAGATAGGAAGCCAGCTCACCGCGACAATTTTTTTACCCAATGTGTGCAACTTCTTCAGCTTTTTCATGGACGAGTCGAAAATAGGTACAACCAATTCAAACCTGCTATATAACTGTTACCTGGGCCGATATTAAAAAAATCTCTTATGTTGTGATTTATCATACGGCCAAATTCCGGGCAATTCTGATGCTGCGCATATGATTAAATAAGGCCACCAGCCAAGGGCAAAGAGCACCTACGAGCGCAGAGCTTTGTTAATTCTGACCCCGTTACCTCTGCAAACGGTTGCGCTGGTTAGCGTTCAAAATTATGGGGCACAGAACAATGGTTTCGGTATGGTTTTCAGTTGATCAATAACTGAGAAAAAAGCTCGTGTTGATCACCTAAGGAGTATAAAGATTAGCTCACAATAAATATTCAGACATTACTGCTGTTACGGAGCAACCAGGAGTGGCGCGGAGAGCAAGTTTATCCACAACAATATGACACGATATTTGACAGGTCAACCTGGGATCCGTTCCGGCATCTCTCTTGTTTGACATATCGTTGCCTAGCTTGTGATTAACTCGTAAATACACCTTTTCGCTTGATCCTTCGGTTATTTCTGTAACGTGACCATATGACTATTAAAAGGAAAGGAATTAAGGTGCATGCCGTGAGGAAGCCGCCTTGAATTAATTCCATATGGGGGACTGTCATCTACAGTAACCTAATAGTGGTTGAATTGACTCTATTATCAATAGAAAGTGCACAAAGGCAGAGATCACAGACATCCTAAATTACCAATATTCAAAATAAAATATCATAGTTCGCAACTCCGAAATAATTCCTTAGTATGAATTTTATTTCATGTGTTTTACACTGGAACATTGGACCAGGCTTACTTTCATTGCAAAGTTAGATTCTGACTTGTATGACAAGAATTGCTTATCAAAACGCTCAGACCCTGTTCGGTAATATTGAATTAAAGACTGCGCGCGAGCTTCGCAAACTGGCGAGATATTGAACAACCTTTTTATAAATTACATGCAACGATGCTCTGTGAGGGTCTTGTTCACATCAGCTATGCTTTTTCATAAAGAAGTGGTCAGGCAGAAATTGACCTTTTGTCAAATCAATTCCCTTTCTCGCTCTACAAGATTGCGCGTCACAGGTTGAGAAAAGAAAGTGGAATGTTTTGCACCACCAGGGAAGTGAACGTGACAGTAACGGAAGCAGCAAAAAAATTAAATTATGGGGTTTTACGTGCCAAAACCAGTTCTGATTATGAGGCACGCCGTAGTGGGGGACTCCGGAAATTTGGACCACCTGGGGTTCTTTAACGTGCACCTAAATCTTAGTACACGGGTGTTTTCGCATTTCGCCCCCATCGAAATGCGGCCGCCGTGGCCGGGATTCGATCCCGCAACCTCGTGCTCAGCAGCCCAACACCATAGCCACTGAGCAACCACGGCGGGTAACGGCAGCAGCAGCTTGACCAACACTGAGTCTCCTGAATTTGTAATAAAAAATGTGGTTGATCCCTCTTATATAGGAATCGGTATAGAACACGAAAGTGAAACGTGTCTTGACAGAAGTAGTGTAATGTTTATTGCACATTGATATATAATGTCTATTGGTGTTTTGTGGCTAAAGCGCCCTTAGGCGTTGATGCACCCACGCTGACGCCTGGTGGCACGTCTCCTCCATCACGACTACCAACGTCGATGACCATGAGCAACCGTCGTGCATATGGAAGCTGCACTACGATGCACACGCTAGCACAACGCGAAAGACGAAGCACGTAACTGACACACTAATACAACGCGCAAGACAAAGCACGTAACTGAATCGTCACCGAGTCAAATCAGCGCGTACAGCGCGTCGTAATTGCAGCCTCCGCGATCAACTTCAGAAACATTTTCAGAGCTAATTGCGGAGGCCTCGCTCCGCTGTGCTGAGTACGGTGAACGCCACCACCTAGGTGGCGTTGGTAGTGCTTCTTGATGCCAGCGTCCCTTCGAATGCTGGCATCGAGGCGTCGTAGTGCAGAGACCACCGAAGCGTTCACTGTCGGTGCGCGTTAGTGTCATAATGCAGTACTTCTCTTTTCTGCTCGTAGGCGGCGGCACCGCCCCGAGCAAGCGCGGGCACACGGAGGAGTGTTAGATATATAAGGCGCGTCTGTGTAGCTCTCTGCAAATGCGTTTGTGGCGCAATGGGTTAAACGCTCGGCGATCTATCGTCGCGGACCGAGAGGTCGTGGGTTCGATTCCCAAATTTTGCATGTTTGTGGAACTTTTTCTTCTGGTTTCTTTCTTTGTATTATGTTCTATGACGTATTTCCGTGACGGAAATACGTCATAGAACCGTATTTCCGTGACGGAAATACGTCAGTGAAGTCTTGGTGGACCCCGGCATAAAACACTTTCGTGTTAAAAAGCAGAGGGTTTGAGACATAATTGGGTTGATATATGGTGCTATGAAGGACATGGCCGCGCACGATTACATATCAATGCAGCAACGTGTTCAGAAAATATGTTTTTTTCATTATTCATGTTTTTTGAAGGACTTCACCACGGAGTCCACGGACCTCCCGACTAGAGCAAGCAAGCGGACGCGTCGATCGAAGATGAGACTGTTCGCTAAACGGGCCACAAACCACACCAGAGCGACGAACCCTTTCAATAGCACTGACCAAGAATATGACACCACTTGAATACGCGCTGTAAAATAGGCATGTAATTTTTGTGCAATAGCACACGAATTGTGTCCATCCAGCAACAGGCTACGGCAATTTCTGTCACGCATGCTATATTTAGAAACATAACTTTAGTGCTGCCAAGACATTTTCCTGTGAGTAGATAGTTAGCATACTTTTGTCGCTAGAATGTCTTGTAAAGTACGAAGCCTTACTTTGATTCAAGCATTGCTGTAATGACGTTTCCTGCAGTTTAAAAAGAATTCACGATTTTTCTTAATTGTGCGTAACAAACTCAACAACGGTGTGGATCTTGTGTCGCATCAATCAACGGCTTCAACGCATACCTTCGTGTTTACGTAAACACAAGTTCAGCCGAAGGCCGTTTGACCTGCTTTTTTTATATCTCAAGTGACCTCATGGCATTCGGCAACACGGCATCGTGACAGTCAAATACATGCATGTTTTTAAAGCCACCCTTTCAATGTTTCAAAGTTTTAAAGGCGGACTAAATAATTCTGTTTTCGTAAAATCGCGGTAATAGGTTGTATGTTGGGAAATAAAATCAAAGTCAGAAATGAAACATCCAAGTTTTGCGCCGACACCTCAATGTTCTGCACCGATGTCAGTGTGACGTCACAGATTAAAAATGTTATTTTTTTACGTTTACACCGTTGCGGATGAGTAAAAGTTCTTGTAACTTGGTAATTCAGTGATTGGCTCTTTCTTGAATACAATATTGTTGATATTTATTGATAAAGAAGTACCTATGTCCGTGCAAACGCTGTCAGAATCTATGACGTCACAGCAAAATGGTTAAAGAAGCTCCAGGTAGCGTCGACACCCGTATTTCGTTCTCGCGTCTTTTATCACATTTGAAGCGTATTCGCGTGGAATGATTGGCATTTTTTTTTTTGGTACTGTAGCCATGACGCCGCACTACGCTTTTTTTCTCACTATTTCACCATGCCCTCCTCCGTTTTCCACGTCATCGCTCTGCTGTCCCCTCCTCTCCGCTTTCCTCCTTGCGCCCGCGCTGCACTCAGTGTTCGCTGTCATCTCTCGCTACAGTGGTTAGAATGTACTCTCGCTGTGCGCGTTCGCTCGGTTACAAGTGGCGACGCCAACGCCGACGCTCGTCACAGAAACGGGCGCCCAAGTGCGCGCTCCATAAAACGGCCAGGGGGCTGAGGAGCGCAGTCGCACCTCACATGGGCTCCTGCTTTTCTCGCGATTTTGTTGGGAACATTGACTGGAAACTGAGCCAATTCGGTACCCTCGGATTGCTAAAGCTGCAAGGCATCGTTTGACGCTGACCGAGATGCAGAGTGTAGACCTTTACTCGAATAATCGAACTCTGAACATTGTGTGACCGTGCGCTCAAAGATAACCCTAACGCCGGGGCACCCACGGAACGAGCGCGAAACCAGCGGCTCGCGCCTGCAAGCCCGCGCCGCTCGCGCACGCCGCTCGCGCACGCCGCTCGCGCACGCCGCTCGCGCTGGAGGAGTTAATCACGCAGATCCAGTATATGAGTTGGGCTCGGGCTTCAAACTCGGTTATGGCATTTGTAACGTGGCAAGACCGTCGACTGCAAAAATTGCTTCCCTTAAATATTTGGGGTCATTGGTGCTTGTGGACCTGTGGGAAAGTCAGGGCAGGCAGGCCTCCACACAGCAGCAGTGCACACCACAGATTAACGTAAGGAAGCCGCGCCCCTTGGTCTCCAGCAAAACGACACCAGTGGTCACCTGCGGCGCACTTCGCGACACGGGGTAACTCTGGTCAGGCGCAAGTGGCCGCTCGAGGCACTTTGCGTGTACTCGCGGGCTTTTTAGGAGCGAAGCTCCTTATAGCGGCACCCGTTCCGTCCCCGTCGTCGTAGTAGTAGTGTGTAACCAGTCTGAGAAAAATGAGAAAAAAAATTCCGAAGTTGTGTCCGTAGCGAGGAATCGAACCAGGGACCCCTCGCTTCCGAGCGCGCGGCGTTAGCCCACTACGCCACGAAGCGCACATAGACACACGCACCACGATGGCAATAAATACCTAACATTAACGAAAGGCCGCGTTTCTAGCGCGTTTCTAACGCGTTTGTGCTAGCGCGTTACGGCCCGTGTAAGAAGCTGGTGTAAGACGCTGTGGCCTCTCCGCTTTACATTCAACGCGTTTCGAACGCGCTGCCCAAGGCGGTGGCAAGTCAAGTTCAAGTCGAGGAGCGTTTATGAATACGGGGGGTATACTCTCTCAGCAGTCATGTGATGGCGTCTGCAAACGCGGTGCACATTCCGGCATGTGTAAATGGCTGCGTAAGACGCTGTGGCCGCTCCCCCTTACTAGAGAGTACTGGACGTTTCTAACGCGTTTGTGCTAGCGTCCCCTTAAGCGGGAGATCCGATGATTCCCTCCGGAGCTTCGCCCACTCATCATCATTCACCCCGTGGATATGCTGTGATTTTTTTTCACCCTCGGAAAAACACTTTTATGTAACGCCTATTGAGCACCGGAAAGCTATATCGGGAGCTTTAACGCGATAGCGTTTAGGGCCCCGTGTCGCAAAGAATCTGGCGTCGGCGTCGGAAATGCCGCCCGCGGCCGAGGAAATCATCCCCAACCACGCAGGCCCTCCAAACATATTTTACCACTAAAGTTGCTCACACTTTGTCCTGCATTCTTTACAAAGTTATTCCTCGGAATTTTGAGAGGGTCAGCCCACAAACAATTGTCATGAAACAAAACATGGACAGCGCATGCCTTTTATGCTAAATCTTCTCAAACAATAAAAGAAGGCCGCCCCACGAAAGAGGCCGCGTTTCTACCAGAAATCGCGCCTTCGTGCATAGCGTTCACCGCCAGTGTTACCCGGTAAACATTACGGTTACATAAGCTGCAGTTGCCGGGAAGTGTGAGAAAGAGTCAGGGATCTTTTAATGCTATCGCGTTCCACTCTTGAATGCGAAGTTTAAGCGTCCTCCAAATGCGAAGCAGCCTATGGTCGGGGCTATGTCCCTCTCTCCGCCGTGCGGCGTCCACACCCCTACTACAGTGGCTAAAAGCTAGCCACTGTACCCCTACTGCACATGTACGCCAAGCTCCGGCTTCCGGAAGCCGGAACCGGAAGCTGGCTTCCGGTTCCACTTCCGGTTCCACTTCCAGTTCCGGAAGCCAGCATCCGGCTTCCGGAGAACGCTTCCCACGTTTTGCCCTAATGATCCCCCGGTGCTTGGCCCACTCATCATCATTCATTTCGTGGATATGCGGTGTTGAGGGCTCGAGCCGCTGCCATGAAACGTCAGCGGCGACAGGCCGATCCCGAACTTCGGGCTCGCGAAGTCGAAAGAAAACGTCAACGCCGCCGAGAAGCTGCTACTGATGCAACGAGGGCTCGCGTAATGGGAACTTAAATCGACCCCGTGGCTGCTTCGCATACTGTATACTCAGGGTTACCCTACGGTAAGATGGTGTAATTTTTTTCATCTTGCTCTATAATTTTGTCATTGGCACATCTCATCTAATTATAATGTTTGAGAAGTTGTTTAATTAATTAAGGCTTACTATGTAATTAGGAATTAAAAAAGTAATCTGAGTACCTCCAAGCGATGGCAAACAACATTAACTTGGTTCTGTCCAGCTACGTGGCATTTGCATGTTTTTGAATCTTGGTGCATGATAGTTGGGACACCCTGTATATTGAATTGAAAACAATGTTATTGAACATGTACAAGGTTAATTAAAGCCACAGAATCCATGGCCTTGCATTTATATTGGGGCTTTTCGAATGGTGTAAATTTTGAGTCGATCGAATAAGAATATTGGTCAAAAATAATCATCGCATTATAAATCTTTGTTATTTAAATTGAAAAAAAGTCGCAGGTTTGCTCGAAAGGCGAAGCATCGATTGCGATAGCATGCTAGCAGAGAGCCATACGAAGTAAGGATAGCTGTTTTATCGGCTGTATCGACATGTAAACATTCGCTTGGTGAATAAATTAACAAGCATGGTGTCAGCGCACACATTAAACATGAACACATCACACTCGATGACCGCGGACACTCGCTGTAGAAACGCTGGCGTGAGGAAACGCGGCCGCTGCAGCGAGCGAAGTGACCTTCGTACAGTTGTCTATCGCTTCAACGGACACTGAGCGCCGAGAACACACAGCACTAGAGTGTACTAGACAATGGTCGAGTGGGCCGAACGGCACTCTCCCGCTGAGGCACCGCGTGAGGAAAAAATGTGCGAGGGCGCTGCGAGCAAACTGGATTGCGGTGGAGACGCGCTCCGCGGCATATTCAACGTACTTTCGCTGTGGGCGCCGAGGCCGATTGCGCATAGTACGCTCTTAAAATAGTGCTTTATTTCAACTGCAAATTTATGTTTGCACCATTTTTGCCAAACACATATATTTGAGGCGTGGATTCGACGAACGCGACGTGAGGCGTCGAACGCGACGTCTTCAATTTTGCTGTCGTTGTCAAGCGCGTCGTCTGCTAGCGAGCGCGCGTTCGCTACGCGGAAGCTGGCGGACGACCAGTTTTTCTCGCAGAACGTCTGTGCAGTACATTTTTGTAGCGTGAGCTACACTGGCCGAGGTTGAACAGTTTCATGTGGCTCCTGGAGAGCCGTGCTGCGCATGCGCGAGGAGCAGTGACGTCACACGGCGCGCAGCTGGCGCTCCGGGCGTTTGCCCGGCGTTTGCGCTGGGCGTTTTATTGTTTGCGCTGGGCGTTTGCCACTGTAGTATAGCCGTGGAGAAAGAGAGCGAAATTGCTGCTCAGCGGCGCAGAAGAGCGGAGAAGCTTAACTCATCTGATCCCGAAGTAGTTGCCTGCCAATTAGCGGTTGAGCGTAGAGAGAACGAACAGAACGAGGCTAAATGTGCTGCGGCGACACCGGAGCAAAGGGAGGAAGGTATAACAAAGCGGCGTCACCAGGAGGCTGACCGACGTTCCCGACCATCTCAGCAGCAGCAACAAGACGCCGTCGATGATATCAAGGCTCGCCGATTGACTGATTATACGGTGAAACTTAGCGAAAGTGCCAGTGCGACTCGGACCTTCGAGACGGACTTCGTAAACAATCCCTTTGGATATGTGTGCGACGCGTGTGAAGGACTGTGGTACATGAAAGAGTTGACGCCGGTAAGTAGTGCCATGCGTGAAACGTTTAGTCAGTCGTGTTGACGCTACCAGAAGCTCTGGAGTCTGTATCTATGTGAGGAATGGGATTGCTGCCAGTGAACTGCCAAACGTAACGGTGCCCAAGGGTGAAGCCTGTCCCGTTCAGCTTGACGAAAGCGGTGTGGTCATCGAAGCCGTGTACGTGTCGCCGAACAATTAAGTTAAGGACATTATAGACGTATTGGCTACGTCTATGCCTAGTCGTGCGGCAATTAAACTGTGTGTCGTGGCTGGTGACTTCAATGGTGCTCCAGACTCTCTTGGTGTTCCTTTGAAGGACACGTTTAACCTGGACTTAGCCAGTGTTCTAACTGTACAGACGACCTAATGGGGAACCACCACTGATCTTGTGTATCACAGACAGACAATCAATTCACCATACTGTGTTGGGGCTGTAGATACGGCAGCATGTTACTACACTGACCACCGAGCCGTCTTTGTAGCAATAGAGAAGCAACCAGACGTTGAGCAAAAAATAAATAAATATACATGTGTCACATAGTGAGTATACCGTGTGTGTGTTATTGAAGCAGCAGGAAGCATGATAATCAAGCTAATCTGCTTGATTATCATGCTAATCAGCAACCAGCTGAACCTTCGCTCAAGCTATGTATATCCTGACGTAGCCGAGCTAAGCCACTGCTAACTTTTTTATGTTTTAGTTGCTTTAGTGCGCCCATGACTCTTGACGGCCAGTACCAAATGTAGTTTAAGCCAGACGAACTGCTGTTTTTACCTCTGTCTTCTAAAAGTAATTGGTATCTCTGCAACATGAAGCTACGTAAGAAAATTTTATCGTGTCAACGCGCGCTTCTTGTTGGTGGATATTGATCAGTGACAATGATCGAAGAAAACAATATTAGAGTGAAATAAACCAGGTTTATTAGCTGCGTGGCACGAAGAATGACTAATGTATTTTTAGATAAATAAATCAAGGGGTACATAGACATATATATATTCACGATATATATAAGGGAAAATGACAAATATGCTAAATGCACTAATTGAAAAAGTGAGAACTCCCGACCGGAACAAGCGCACGTGTTTGCAGTAACAAACACACTTATTAGTGAAACTCCACATAGATAAAATTCATAGCAGACAAAGCCATGTTATATATATATATATATATATATATATATATATATATATATATATATATATGTGTGTGTGTGTGTGTGTGTGTGTGTGTGTGTGTGCAAGTGTTATTGATATACTATACGACGCCGAATAGTCGTTCCCGTTCGAATGTAACGCATAACAGCACTATTGAAGTCTCAAAGGTGAGTGACCGATGCAAGTGAGGACTGTTATTCCGATTGATTGTACTGCCGGAGAGTCGTCGCAGTTGCGCAGAGGCGCAGTTCCTGAGAGATTTAACGCACGGGTGTTAATAAGTCCTGCTTCAGAAGTTCCTAGCTGTCATTCGATATAAACGCCCTGTTTTGGGCCAGCCTGTAAATCTGCTAACTTGAATCAGACAAGGAAAACTTTTTTTTGACAGTCTCACCATGTTTGCAACCCCTTAAAACTGGGTGCCCCACGTGGTACCGCACTCTTCTTCTTCAAAGAACGCAACAGATCTGCAAATATCCCTACGAGTATGTGAGACATGCCGTTCATTTAATTGTTTCATCATGGTCGCTATGTTAGTGCACCGGATAACTGAAAGCAGCCGCTTATAATATACAAGTCGTGCTGTACGTACATTCGTTGAACCATCAAGCATATTGCAGAAGCAGCTGAAACTGTTCCGAATAATGGGGGTTTTCTACGGATGCACAAAAGTTGACTTGCTTTGCTAAACAAGGATGGTATTTCGTAGTTCCTGAACTTATGAGCATTAGGCGAGAGTAGTAGGTGATAAATGTTTCCTACTTGACGCTACTCGAATGCACACAGTCAAGGTGTCTCCGCTTGTACCACTACTTCCTAACCAATAGTGCAGTTATGGGGGACGCCTGCAGTCAGTGAACTTATGTAAGAACATCATGACAGTGTTTCTTTATTAGAAATTGCTTAAACTCGTGCACGTAACCTTCCGAATGATTATACTGCCGGTATCACATGGGTGGCCCATGTGGTACCGCACTTCAACAAATGCAACAGATATGCACATATCTCTACGAGTATGTGAGACATGCCGTTCCTTTAATTGTTTCATTACACTGTAAAAAAAATTCTGCAGTTTACGGTGAAAGTTGAAGGTAAAATGTTGCCGGACACTTTTCCGTAAATGAAAAACAGCGTTTCCGTCAAACGGATAGTCTGTAAAAATTTTTTCCGTTGAATAGAAAATGGAGAGTTCCGTCAAATGGAAAACGGCGATTTCCGTCGAATGGAAAACGGAGAGTTCCGTCGAATGGAAAACGGTGATTTCCGTCGAATGGAAAATGGTTATTTCCGTAGTTGTGATCACGGAATTGTCTGTATTTTCCAAATACAAAACGGTGAGCTCCGTAGAACGGAAATTCTGTAAATTGAGCACCGTACTTTCCTAATTAAAAACGGACAGACCGTAGTGAGGAAAGGTATGCACATAAAACACACAAAAGGAACAGAAAGGAAGACAGAAACACTTTCTTTTTGTTCTTGTGTCCATGTCTTCTATGCTTGCGTGCCTGTACCATGAATCCGTATGAACTTGTTCAGCTTTATCGTGCTTCGTATCAACAGGTGCAAAATTTGTTTTGTAAATGATGATGCGGGTGTATATCTCCAGCAAATGAGAAAATTGTTTGTTTCATTGAAATAAGTTATACCAAGTTGTACATTTCAACATGGCTAACTCACATCAGATATAGCTTGAAATGGGGCAGAAATCAATGCACATAAGTGGACACACACCACACTGAAAATGCTGTGTGTGCACGTTTCCTCCTTGTGTAACTGTCTTCTACACCGCTTCATCTTCGTGTCAGTGTTGCCATGTTGCATTTGAGTTCTGTACATGACGTGTACAAAGCATACATACAAATTCGTGCCCAAAAAGCAACAAGCCACCTGAATCTGAATGAAACTGCGTGTTTATTGTGCTTTACTGAAAAAAACTTGCAAGATAAGACACTAGAAATGGGCTGACGAGAAGGATTGGTTGAGAATCGGAATGACTGGTTGCTTGCAGATGCCTCCTGCCTTTGCCTGAACAGGAAAAAAAAACAATCAAGACTCTTTATTAGTAGTAAAATCTCGTTACAAGAGACACTCGGTTATGAGAGACATTTCAAAATGGTTTGGTTGGTTTTCCCATGTTCGCCATGTTAACAACATTGCATACAAGAGACATGGTTACAAGAGACACTCGGTTACTAAGGACAACTTTTTTTATGTCCATGGAGCAAATTCTTCACTATTTATAAGAGACACAACCGAGACACGCTCACGTAATGCGGCTAACGTCGTACTAACCGGTTTGCGCTGCAATTTTCACTCCCTTGGCTCTATTTTGTTTCGTTCCGCAGCCGGCTGTCATTCCTCACATGGTTGAGACTACCAATTTCACTGAATTTTCTGCCATTATGCTTCTATAATCGTCGCGCTCAAACACCGACTTTGTGACAGAGTACCATTGAGTTGGATTTCTGTCACAGCGTATACGGTGCTGGTCGCTTAGTATGCCGGTAATCAAACTCCGGAGTCATAGACATGTTTCCATGAGACAGCTCTGTTCGCATCAAAGATGCGTTTAAACACACTTTGGTGCTCATGTATAATAAAGTGGTCTAGTCCGACTCCTCAGTGTTTTTAGAATTTTGGTTACAAGAGACCTTGGTAACAAGAGACACGTTTCCCGAGTCCCTTGGGTGCCTCTTGTAACAAGGTTTACTGTACCACCATCATCACTGTTTTTAGTCAGATACATCAACAATAAATGATTTCCAAGTCACAAATGTAACCACCAGTGCTCTAAAAAAATGTCATACTCTGCCTTGTTGGTATATGTTCTTAGCCTTATAACATGAAAAACTTCAGATGAAATCTACCCAAGTTATTTGATGGCTCACTTGGAACAGGCAAAACTCTCATGTGCACATTGACAGTCAGAGATTACATTTTCTGCATGTAGGTAGAGCTACCACGACCCCCACCATACTGCGGACCATGGCTTTTCAACTTTCACTGCTCTAATAGAAAACCTTGCAGATACCACTGTTTTCCCAAAACAATGAAGCACTCTTAAAATGAGCTTAAACCACTCATGTTGTACAATTCCGATGCAAAACAACCAAGCCAGAGGTACTGTCCAGATGACCAGCTTATAAATTAGCAACAATATGAAGAAAGCATGCCTTGCAATACAACATGTGTGCCTTTCAGCCTCTTTCAGATTTGGTTGGTTTTTGTCATGAAAGTATCAATGTGCAATATACTTTTTACTTAAGCAATGATAATTGAAAGTTATGGTCGGCAGTGCGTCAACATACTATCTCCACCCCCTTAAAAAGTTATAATTATAGACACACCACCCAAGGTCAATCCACATAAGTCACTGTGTTCCCCCAAAAATTTGCCGTTTTGTCAGTCTGTGCTTTTCGAAGTAGCCTGTAGCACTTTCGCGACGTAAATGAACCTGCAACAAGTACACATGGACCCCATATGTGGCAGCTACAGGCAGTACCGTTTATTCTGTCCATTCCTTGACTGGCAACCCCAGAACCAAACAAATAATGCAACATGTCGTTCCAGACAGCATTACTTGGGTGACGTGCTTAATTTGGGAATTCCGCCTCTCCTAAAGAAATTTTAAAGTAAAGCTCAAACTAAAGCAATGTCCAAATATGAGCGCTTCTCGTGGATTTTGAGAGTCAACGAGGACAGAGCTATTTGCCCAAATGTTTGCGACTTCAATGGCAACAGGATGGCCAAATTCCGTGCTGTTATTAGATGCAGAGGAAAAACACACTGATCTTAAAACATGTGCAATGATGTGTTTTCAAAGTTTTACTTTATATTGTAGCAGGGATACTCCGTGGTAATTAGTTGGAATTCATGCTATTTGCCTGCAGTCTGTGCCAAAATATTCTTAGAGCCATAGCCACAACACTTTTTCTTTGGGATTAATCAAAATACGGATTTGGCAGAATCCAGAAAAAAATGCTTCCAACTGAACAGGTGCTTCTATATTTTATTTTCAAAGACAATTCTTTTTCTTGCGAAACTAACAATGAGGGTAGCTATAGGGGCTTCTTTGTATGGCATCTTTTATTTTATTGCAGCGCAAGGCTGAACAACAGGTACAACAGAAAGGCACATTTGACATGCACACAGTGTTAACTTCCAACATCAGATTTATTTCCTGTTCTCGTCACTATATATACCCTCAAAACGTCATACAACACGTGTGAAGGCACGGTAAACATGAACTAAAGAAAACCAGGAACCACACGCATGCAGTTTTTTTAGCCACACAGATTGACACATGTACACGTTTAACGCGAACAAAGATAATCAAGCTCTTTCGAGGATAATGAAATTGAAGGCTTACTGATGCATGCGTCACCAAATGTTGATATGTTTCTAGTGTCTATAGTTCAGCGCATTATCTTGCACCTGCTTCTATTCATGATGACTGCTTTTTTGAATCTAGGTTTGCACTTATCTTTGGCAATGAAGGGCAAGAAAACCGTCAGCAGCCAGGGTATTTAATTTGTTATTGTGTTCTCATAGCCTGTCATTTATACATCTAACAGTTTGGCCAATGTAGGACCCTCCACACCCAAGAGGAATGCGGTATACAACACACACGATATAATCAATGAATTTGCTTTTATGTTCCTTCTCGCATGCAGTATCCAAAATTCTTTCTGGCCTTGACTTCCCACACAGGCTCATTAATTTAGTAGGCGTCGAAAAAACAACATTGATGTCACTCCTTCCAGCAATCTTTTTCTTTATATCGGTACTTGTACCATATACCTGCTCAGAACCTTTTTGCTGTGCCTTTTTAAGCAGTCCTGCTGCGACTGACATGAGCACGTGGCTCGGGTAAACAAAGCCACTTAAACGTGAGACTTGCCGTTCGAAGCTATCGTGCATTAGGTGCAGGATAGCCATGTGACGGGAAGTTTGGATTCCTTCACATTAATTTTGTCCTCACCGATAACAAAACCTGCTGGGGTTAAGAACCTAGGGCAAGTAAGCCACTTTTGCCATTTCATTCCGTGCATACAAAACTTGAAGAGGGGAATCATGAAGGTGTGTTTCAGTGAAGCGCTCAAGAAGCCATGCACAATGCACCTAATGCACAATAGCTTCAGATGGCAAGTCTCACGTTTAAGCGGCGCTGGTTACCCGAGCCAAGTGAAAAAAGGGTCCGAGCAATTGAATGGTACAAATACCGACATAAAGAAAAGAAAGGTTGCTGTCATCCCCTACATACATAGTTTCTCCCACAGAATAAAGATTGTTGGAAGGTCTGATATCAACATAGTTTTTTCGGCTCCTAATAAATTGGGGAGCCTGTGTAGGAAGACAAAGCCAGAAAGAATTGCGGATACTGCATGCGAAAATGAACATAAAAACAAATTCATTGATTGCATCACGTGTGTTGTATACGACATTCCTTTGAGTGTGGACGGTCCTACATTGGTCAAACTGGTAGATGTATAAATGACGGGCTACGAGAACACAATAGCAAAGTAAATACCTGGCTGCTGATGGTTTTTTTTCTTGCCCTTCACTGCCAAAGATGCAAGTGCAAACCTAGATTAAAAAAAACATTTATCATGAGTAGAAGCAGGTTGAAGATGATGCGATCTTTGTTCGCGTTAAACGTCTACATATCTGTTAATCTATGTGGCTAAAAAACTGCATGCGTGTGGTTCCCGTTTTTTTAGTTCATGTTTACCGAGCTTTTACACGTGTTGTATGACGTTCTCAGTGTATATATAGTGATGAGAACTGGAAACGAATCTGTTGTTGAACGTTAACGCTGGCTGTTCGTCAAATTTGCCTTTCTGTTGTCCTTGTCGTTCAGCTTGCGCTAGAACAAAATAGAAGATATCATTGATTTCATTGTCGTCAGGCTCGGGCACAAAATAAAATTTGTTCGCCAAAATTAAGTGGTCACCAGGCATGTCTAGTTGAATTTATCTGAACATGCTCTACTGTCGGTGGTGAAGATGTTGCCAGTTTAAAGGGCTGCAAGAAGGCACTAGTTATGTTTTCTAGGGCAAGAAGGCAACAGAGTATGTTACCTAAAGCAAGTAGTCACAGGAATCCTGGATCAGTAGAAGAAAATTTAGAAAATAATAATTGGTTGGAACATGTATGTCACACACTTCTGAGTCACCAAGCGCTTGTCTTTGTCTCCCTTTCTTGCGCCTGTGTATTTTTATTGCGCTAAGTTACTTGTTCATTTATGCACTATGATGATGAACTTGTTTTGGAAAACTTGAAATGTGTACCTGACGTTTGACTCCCTTTTGCATGTAAGTAAATATTATGAACTTGTCGCTGTGAACAGTCATCTCCATTTGCTGTACACTTGTGATATAGGGTTAACAGTATTTGAAGGTTTGTGCATTAAGGCAGGAGAGCAGCACTTGCTGGATGGCTCATCTAGTAATTTGCTGAAAATGCAGCAGTGCGCAACGATTGCATCACTAATTACCTTGAAAATATTGTTAGTTATTCATTTGTAAACACCTGTTGTCAAACAGCCTGCTGACTAAAGGTCTGAACACGTTATACAGAATTATAGCAGGTACTAATACACGAAAGAAAACCTGTAATAGAACCTACCAAATACCGTATCAGTGTAGTGGCAGGTCAAATGGCTCCTCAATGCTTGTGTCCTTCCTAGGAGAAGGAAAGAAACGTTAATCTTACACTGACAGCACCAAACCACACAAACGTAACTGCCACAGGACATGAGGAGTTGTAACTAGATACAGTCAACCTGCTTAACCATCTCATAGACATTCAATGACAGAATGTACCTTCATGGAGCCTCTAATCTATAAAATTCATGCTGTAGTACAAACATGCTAGCAGACAGAATCAAAATTGCATGCATGGAAATTCTCAGGAAAACTATATTTCCTAGCTACCACAGTCCACTCCTTGTGAAGTACAAGTGACGGTCTAAGCTACAATCAGAAGGTGGAAAATTTGGGATCCTTTCTAGTAAACAACTAACCATATCTCTACCTGTACTCAGCAATACAAAGGTGAATCACAAGTACTATACTGATAAAGAAAAGTTCAAAACTGCTGCTAAGTGAGTGCTATAAATAAATGATTTCGAATTTATCTTCATGTAAGACTAGGCGTGTTAACTTCCTTTACATTACATGAAAGACTGGTCAGAAAAATATTGCATTCAGTCAATATTGTGATTTGCAAAACAGTAGTAAGAGGTTAAGGTTGGAGACCCTCAAGTGGTATGTTACGATGTTTCGAGAAATTGTTTCAAGGAGCCTCTTTCCTTAACCCTTTCACATGCCAATTAGTTGTGGTGATTGAAAAAGGTGATTGAAAAATTAACTTCACCACATTTCTTACATCTTCATATTCATAAAATGCTTACAGAAGTACAATAGATTAGGAGTTTTCAGTTCTTTAGTGAGTTTGTCAAGTTTATGGAATGTGCACTCCATGCAAAAACTCAGTGCAAGTACATCAGATTTGCAAACATCAACTATTTGATGTCTACCAGGCTTGAATAGCACCTATCCAGCCATTCAAAAATTATGACTGGTGCAACACACTGTGAAAAACGATGAAAGAAGTGACATACATACAATTACATACACCAAGCAAAGTACCCAACCATCTACCTTCATACTTCCTTTACTAAAACAATTTGCCTGTGTAATTCAAACATGCAGCACTATTTCAATTAGAAGAGTTTGAAGATGTACGGGACACATTTTAAATATCCTTACTTTAATCAATGCCATTGCTATTAATGCACTATCTTGGTGTAATGAATTGTGTGCATAGCGTCGGAAAGGATTAATCATATTCATGTAATCTTTACTGAAACTCAAGGCATAATACTCATATTTGTTTACAGTTTTGTGATGAGACAACACGACAGATGCGGGAGTTAAAAAAGCATCTTTATAAAATGCTGTAGAAAGCAAGTTGAAGCAAGTTTCTACAACCTCTCGCAATACCGAGCTATTTCCCATGAGTGTTCTAACAGTTCCTTGTAACATGATGCACTGTTTTCACAGACATAGCTTGAATCTTTGTATCTCAAGTTTTGGAAGCAACTTATGAATTGCTATAACAAGCAGATTTGAAGCCCCTACCCAGACTGCACAGCCACTTTAACACCACGTGTAATGAATTATGTCATCCATATGGCACAGTTTCCGATTATATTCCCAAGCATGAATCTTATAATTGCAAGTTATGTAAGAGTGTACCTATGCGATTACTTGGGGACAGCACGAAAAGACGGGAGAAGGCTGACAACATGAATGCAGGCAAAGAATTTTGTTTACAGACAAACATATCTATACTAGGCTTGTTGTCCTGCGTAGTTGCAGCTGCTAGATAGCGGGATAATGTAAACAACAACCGCACAGTTGATGAACTGCTGTTCTTCCTTTTGCTACACTTTGCGTCAAGGCTCGGTCCGAGTCACCCTTTTCGCACAATGTACCCCGATTGCTCGACGTGAAAAATAAAAGGAAAGTTCCAGCTTTCCCAACAGTCTCTTTGACACTATGACTGACCTTGTGAATATGATATAACAGTGGCCACCACACTTTAAGGAAATGTTAGACATGGGTTCAGAAGCTCTCCTCCACTTGGTGATGCCTCGATTTCTTGAGGACGCCTTTTGGTCTTCCTGTGATGAGCTTCACAGCGAAAGAGTGTGCCGATGCGGAAGGCAGAATACCCTCCTCCAAACATGGGGCATAGCTCCAGCATACATAACACTAACCAAAGAAAACCCTGCGGTCCAGAAATGGAAGATCACTGTCTAGTGGTAGTTTTTCCCCGTACGTGAACTCATCTAGCACTGCAGAGAAGACAGGAAGAAAATCACTCTACCCATTTAGTAGCCTTACTTCACCTAATATAGAGGAGAAAGTTGCCAATGAAGCAAAATAACTTTACTACACTGGTGCCCACAATAGCTAGTGTTTTACGGTTACCTGACAGTGTTTTTGTCTGTGAGAAGTTGCCAAGCAAGGCTACTCAAGGAGTTCAGCCATTTTTAATGTCTCCTCTACAGTGCCAGGTGTGCTCATGGAAGTAAAACTGCTGGAAGGCAAGCTCCAATATCTGGCTTGAAGGTTTTCTGTGGTGAGCATTGTGCTGGATCTATGCCCCAGACTCAAAAGTGTCTTGGCCTTTCCTATTAGCGCACTTGAACACTGAAGCCTGTTGTTGCTACAGGAACACAAGGGCACTACCACGAAGTGGAGGGGAGCTTCAAGACCCAAGTATGGTTGCTTTTAACAGTGTGTTCGCACTGCCTTTCGCCATGCGTTGCCAAGAAGCATTTAACGGAGCTGAACATAGGTGAAGTCTTCAGTCGGAGTACTTCAAGGAAGCCAAGGCCTATCACTGCTATACAATAGGTACACAAAGGAAGCTGTCAATTCAAACAAATTGCTAGGAAGAGTTGGAACTACCTTTTTATTTTCAGGGCCAACAAACTGGTCAGGTACGAAAATGTCAACCGGACCAGGTCAAGACGAGAAGTTTGCATCAAGAAGTATGTGCTGGAGATCATAGGAAGTGCAGTTGGTGCTGTTTACAACATCCTACTGCCCTGCAGCAGTAATTATGTTGGACAAACAGGACGACGACACAAGGACTATATTAGGAAACACGCACAGACCCTCGCAACAAGATGGGGAAGCAACGTAGCTATTAATGCTGCTTTGTGCAGTTGTATATCAAGTTTTGAGCAATCAAGAATCCTCATGGCACATGTTTAAAACATACAAAACTCGCAGAATAGCCCCCACATATGCTAGTGCGTATACACTTAATCTTCTAGACAAATTAAGCTATTTCAGATGAACTGCTAGAGCGTTCTGAACTGGGCTGGTTGGTGCATGTATAGGAAGGAACTGAATGGTGCCATAGACAGGATAAAGGGAATGTGTTGCTGTGCCCTTCACCTTCACTTCATTCTGGCAGTAGTGCTGTTCATTCCCATCAAAATATTCATATATTTTGGCCATCTGACCACGTGACACAGCTGTCTGCTGAAGCTATATTTTACCTTGTTATGATACCTTCCAATGTCACACGCAAATCCATCGAGGCATCTTCACCTATTATAGTAAGCTGAGCAGTGGCTAACAGTGAGCTTAACTGTGGCTACACTTAGTTACCATGAAGCCCATGCATGACAGTGTTAGAGGTCAGTATGCAGGTGTTTTTGCATACTCATAGAGGCAAACTAAACGAAGAATTTTTATTGGTGCATGTTTTATCTGTTGCCTCATATCCCGAAATCTGGTGCTATTAGTGTTTTTTGAACACAACTCATGTGCAACCGAGACAAGTATGAAACAATCCCACTTTCAAGTCGACGTCCTCATGCTGAACCAATTGGTTGCCCCAGGAAGAACAAAACGTCATTTATCTTTTGGATGCATCTGCAACAATTATTATACTTGTATAGGCATTGTCATTCAACCAACATTTGCAGTCAATGTCCATTAGGACTGCATATGCATGACTGATGTACGATAGAATGGCACAGCTTACCAGAACAAATAGCACAATGCAAGACTGCTTTGCCACTGGTGTTGCAAGCAGGCCCCCATGACTGAGAAACTGAATGCAAGGCGGCACACAGACATCCTTCACTGGTGCAACAGCTGCAAATGAAATACTGATATAAGTTACTTTCTGACCGGTCATCCAAAGCAAAGCACAAACATTTTTATATGCAATTACACTATTGCATATAAGCTCGTCACTGAGTTACTGTTATTGCTGTGAGATAGCTCACAGTATTTTATAAAGTGCTAATGGCCTCGTTTAACTTTTTGCAAAAAAAACTTTATGAAGCACTTTCTATTAGAAAAATGAGCTGACAAAAATTTTGCCTGCATAACTTACAACACATGCGCGCATTTTAGAATTATTGCAATGATGCGTGTAAGCTGAAAATTAGTCTATGCAACTCGAGACAGTAAGTGTGAACCTCCCTTCAACATCAGTGTTGACATATAGTTTGGTTTGTTTTTACACTTGTTAGGAATATATATAACTTTGGAATGTCCGTAATGCACGTTTGGCCACCACTATTCTATGTCAAGGTTAAGTTAAAAATTACTTTTCGCATGCATCTGTTTTACAATTACGGCCGCATATGGGCAGAACTTAAGCGGCAATCCTCCCTCCCAGAATACGTGATATGCTGACGTACTGCGTCGGAACGTTAATCGTCAGCCTGGTAGCTGTCAAAAAAAAAAAACAACGCGAATACAGATTGCCAGGTAGAAAATAATCCGTTTCCTTTGCAATGACTCTTAACGGGTATCACGCGGACAACTTTCAATTGCGATCGTGCACGATTGCTCGGGCTCTACTACAAACGAAAGGGCACCGTGTGACACCCGTGTTCCGTACCACTGCAGGTGGCACAAGGTTATGGCAGTAAGCACGCTCCACCGTCATTTGATTGTAATGAAGGGGCATGCACAACGAACATGCTCAATGAGGTCTTCATACATGAGCAATCTTCCAATCCCGGGCGTGAACACTGCGATTATGCACGCCCAGCCAAGGCACTGCGTCCGAAGCTTATAATAATGGCTAAAAATTTCACTGTGATGCAATGCGTCACCGAATATTGGTAACATGACGTTGCACCGCGTCGAGAGAGATACTAACGGGTACACTTAATTTTGGAACGTCGAGCACACAGCACAACACAGTACTAACTGGAATGCTAACGTCCGTAAACCACCGGCCACATTAGACGACAAAGGAGCTACTAGAGGCGTCAACGCCGCTAATATTGCCTACACGTCTCAGTTGTAGTGAGTATGCATTCAACACAACAAATGAAACACCCCTTTATCACAGACTCGCAATGTCGCTTTGTCAATCCTCATGGCCAAGGAATCTCGCTAAAGAGCGTGCTCACACAACACAATTGAGCCCATCACCGGCCATCGCGGAGCATTTCGCACGCGCGACGTGCACCAACAACGAAAAAAGGACACTTAAGTCACTTACTTGTGTAACAATCCAGCGCTGATTCCTTCCTATTTAGTGTGAAATCACAAATGCGACAGGAACACCACCTCCACCGTCCGCCATTAGCGAGTACTCGTACAGTTGTTTGTGCTGGAGGAATCCAACCCAGCGTGTAGGCGCGATGAAGGGGGGGAAGCAGCGCCACCGCTCAAACCCTACCTGCTTCTTTTTGTGTGTTTACTATGCTCGCACGCGAATAATGTTCAAACAGCGTTATCTATGGTGATATATGTAACTGGCAGTGAGAGTAGACAGTGTCTTTTCGTTATATTCTTTGCGTGTTCATTTTTCACTAGTAACATGTTCAGTTGCCCTCCTCATGAAATTACGGACGGCTCTCCGTATTTCAGAAACGGAGCTCACGTCCGTCTTTTTTACGTAGAATCCCGCCGTTTTTCATAAACGGAGCTCACGTCCGTCTTTTTTGCGTAGAAACCCGCCGTTTTTCATAAAACAGAATGGTCTACGTAATTTTACGTAGGTTTTTGCTGTAAAATTACGGAAATTTTTTACAGTGTATGGTCGCTATGTTAGTGCGCCGGATAACTGAAAGCAGCCGTTTATAATATACAAGCTGCTGAGTTGAGCGGTCATACATTTCGGAACGGCATTACATTTATGTATGAAATATAGGATAAGCGTAAAATGTTTTTTTTTATCGGAAATCAGACTGAAGAATAATTTATTTTGCTTACAGTCCCCTAGAAAAAAAGCCGAAGAACGCATCCACCTGCTTGTTTTATTTAAAGAATTTTTTTTTTTGGTTTTACGGGGGAAAACCACGATATTATTGAGGCACCCGGTTTAGTTTTCACCACCTGGGCTTCTTTAACGTGTACCTAAATAGAAGTACACGAGTCTCTTTCCATTTCATTTCCATCGAATCCCGCGAGCTCCAGTTTAACAGCGCAACGCCGTATCTACTTTATAGCCACTAATTAGGCTACCGCGCAGGCTTTCTTTCTTTTCTTTTTTGAAGTCTCGACTGCGAAAAAATTCCACGTACGGCTTACGGCCAAAGATTACCATGTAGAATGATTAACTAAAACCGTTTTCGGTGCTCGATGTCCGACTGCGATAAATGACGCCGTACCAATTACTCCGCATTCTGTTACGCGAGGAAGGCGGTAAACTTGAATGGATTGTTGCGCTGCCGTTTACTCTTTTTTAGCTACAACAATGCTTCCAGTAAATATGAGTACAAGGCGCGAATGGAGCAGATAGGCTTTACTTGTTTGAAGCGGCAAGCAGGAAGGGTACATATGTTTCTTCGTCTGCGTTTCGCAAGATCTACTGATGAAGAACTGTATGCGCAACAATACACACGAGATGTACATGCTGCTAGAAGAACGATGAAAATATTTGTTCTCCAAAGGGAACCGTACAATAACACAGTAGAATGAAAGCCGACACTGCGGGGGCAATGCATGAGCAATCACCTTTCGGCATTAAAAAGTAAAATAAAATAAAGAAGAGAAAGAAATTAATTTACTCTTAAGGCATAAATACATGTCATATGCAATTATGCACACCATTTGAGTGGTCTGAACGCAAGTACCAGCGCGCGAAGTAGTAATAATGACCATGCCGAGCAGTATTGCAGTTTGCAATGGCGCGACCTTGATGCGGCCCAATCCACTTCAGTCGCAGCGCCGCCACAGTATTTTTCAACGTCGGGCACCTCATTGCAAAGCATGCGCCGCCCCAGCCACTCGTCCCACTCAATCATATTCTAGTACACTCTACACAGCACGCACAAAGCTGCGAACCACCTATGCACCTTATTAGCGGCGAGAATAGGGTGCCTCGATGCCAGCGCCGCCGTTCAGGGTGGTGCCATCCTTTGACCGCCCGTGCGCCGCCGCTTTCTCGCTGCGACGCCATCTTGAATCACAGCAAGCGGCTGCGAGTGCTTGGTGCCGGTGCTTAGTTCGAGACACAGTGCGCGCGGATGCTTCGCTGACGCTTCTACTTGCTGGACATTGTTCAGCCGCATGAATGACAAGCTTGTCAAGTGCATCGAGTCAACATGACGGGCTGTTGTGTTCCCAAGTGCACCGGATCGACGCGTAAAGGGCTTCGTTGTTTACGCTTCCCCCGGGACCCAGAGCGAAGGAAAATATGGGAAGCGCAAGTGAAGCGGTATCACTGGAAGGCAACGAATAGCTCCTACATTTGCGGGGTAAGTGTCAAGAAAGTTTAGACTATCGCACCGTGTTTTTAATTTAAATAAGAAAGTATTCTTTGATCCTCGCTCACGTACCTACGTTCGCTCACGAACTAAGCACTGCACCGATGCTGTCTGAGTAGCCAATGGTTTCCGAGCGCGCGTCGCATTAGCTTTTGCCGTTTTGATCGGCGCTGTCTATGCGAGTAGTACCTTTATCTTAAGGACTGACGAAAATGCTTCGCCGCGAAAGTGTCTTACATTAGCTACAAATCGTCATGTAAACCACCTATTTTACTTTTTCACGTACGGGAAGCACACATCGTGTGTGTCTCTTGTTTCTTTTTTTTTTCTCTCAGTTTCTTTTTTCGCTACTGGTTATTTGGGACTAAAGAAAGCAGTGCCTCTTCTGGAGAGAGCGGCTGTTGTGTACGTGGCAAGCGAAGCATTGTGATTTTCTCTGATTTCTCAGCAGATATCTTGCGGATCTCAGGTTGTTACGTTATATAGCTGATCTTTAGACGAATATATTTGTAGCGTGGTGCTCGTAAGCCGATGGTCATTCGTGCACATTCCCGATCGTAGTGGGTACTGTGACGGTGTTTAAATGCCTGTGCACGGCATGCCCAGGTGTAGTAGAGTTAAGGGGCCATCATGGGACCAAAATGTTTCGGCCCTTTCTGGGATAGTGTCTGTTGTAGCCTGTGCATTTCTTCGTAACGTGTGAAGCGAAATAATACAGCATTACTTCCGCGAAAATTTAATTTTAAGCACTGTAATGGGTTTGCTGTATTTACAAGGCAACTTTTCATGTCAATAATCCTTTTGTTGTTTTACTTGTACTTAGAAACACTTTGAAGAGGACCAGTACGAGGAAAATCGACAGGATGGGCGCCGTCTGTTAAAGTCAAAAGCCCTACATCATCATGGACTATATTTTCGAAGTGAAAAACATTGCTAATCTGCATTTGACTGTCTTAGTTTCATTTACGGTTTTTGTACGTGATATGTATGCAGTGTAGTTTATTTTTTCAGTGTAGTTATCAGCGTTCTAATGGCTATTTATAAAATTTTCTGTACTCGCCATCGATGTGTTTGGCTGATGCGACGTATTCGATGGTAGCTGATGTATTCTGGCTGGATATCTTGATTAATATTACCCGCGGTTGCGTTTTCTTGTTTGTATTCTTGTTTTCGATTTCAATTGTGTGTAATAAGGTTGATGTACTCACTTGAAATCCCCCCCCATGTAATGAATAAATTAAAAAAAAAACTCTCCCTATCCCGAATTGTGTGTCGAGCCTACCTTGTGATTTTTTTATCTCGTCTTTCAACATTACCTGCAGGCGCCACACAGTCCATATAATTTTTCATGTACATATCTCTTTCATGATTGACTGTACTAGACATTACTAAGTAAATGTATTTTGTGCGTCGTTTGGTTTCTTGTGTGTACTACGCAAGATTGACACAGACAAGTTACGTTACATTTTTCTCTACAGCACTAACTAAACCTTATTTTCACATCGCAGTTATTTTTCACCAGCTTAATCCTGTCAGCACACAGTTTTGTGGGGGAAAGAAAACGCAAAATTGCGCGTAGATATCGTCAAATAATTGCAACGAACGCGAAGAGCACGCGCAACGCAAGGGAAACAAACCGCCGTGCGCGAGTGGCTGGCTACGGTAAAGGAGGCGTGACGTGTAAGCCAAAATACAACAGCGAAAAAGAAAAACTTTATATACCAAGCATCGAAGCGCAAAAAATAGCGCGTATTTCAAACATACACACGGCATAATAAATGTGATTGAATTAGGAAACTTGGTGCATGATCCCGGCGCCTTACATTTACGTCTTCGACCTTCGACGACCTAATGGCTATTGGTTATAAAGATGTGCAGATGCGATACCGATAAAAAAATCCTCATCAAGGCAAAGCACTTGGAAGCGCGCCGCGAGTAACACTATTTATGAACGCAAGCGTAGCTGAGTCTGAGCTCGTGTGATTCAAAATGGCGGTGCCAGCGGGGTTGTCTCCACCCTGAACGGCGGCGCTGGTTTCGAGGCACCCTAGGCGATAAGTTGGAGTGGCGCCCTCTCCTGAGTGACGTCACGGACAGGACACCACTCGCTCCAACTCGCTCAGCTGCCGCGCTTGTTCGCTTCGTGCATGCTCGGTGTATGGGGCGCGCCAGCCGTACTTCCTGAATGATTTTTTGGCTGCTTTCCGCCGCCACGCCTAAAGTGCGGTCTCTTTTTCAAAACTGCGGGAATCGTGCAAATTTGCTGCTTGGATATCGAAGCTATATAGCGTTCCAGGGATTTACTGCCTTTGCAACGCAGAGGTGCGCCGTGTCTGTTCATAAATATTGCGTAAAAACAATGCCTGCAAATTCAGTACGGAAAAATTTAATTGATTGATTCTGGGGTTTTACGTGCCAAAACCAGTTCTGATTATGAGGCACGCCGTAGTGGAGGGCTCCGGATTAAATTTGACCACCTGGGGTTCTTTAACGTGCACTCCAACGCAAACACACGGGCGTTTTTGCATTTTCGCCTCCATAAAATATTTATTGTACGATGCTTCGCTCCAAACTTAACATTCCTTTAGCACTTAGTTGTGACAGACATTTCGTTTTACACGAAACAGTAATATTGGTACTTGGTGCCAGCTTTATATATATAAATCAGTATGTTAGCATAGGACACTGCCTGCGAAGCTTTCAAGGTTCTCAGTTGTTATACTCAAATGAGGGCACTACAGTAACGCGTAAAAACAAGAGTTAGGCGCACATCTTTTGCGAAAAAAGTATTGCTACTACCTTCACTTTTCTCCGTAACAGTCACCCAGCAAAGGAATTCTACATGGCTGTTAACACGACTGCACTTCATGTATGTATAGCCATTACCTGAAAGAAAAGGTTCGTGGTTAAGATCAAGAGCCAAGCCATCACATGCCATGCGGTGTTTCATAGTGGCATGAAGCGGACTTTATCGACATGGTAGACACCTCCCGCAATGGATGCAACCGACAATCATTATGACGTTATGCCGAGGCGCGCATTTTCGCGAAACCCTTCCGTTTCCTACAACTTCGAATTGAAAAAGGGAAGGAGTCCTTTACAGCACCAATTGGAATGCCTATATATATATATATATATATAGACATATATTTATATATATGTATATAAATATCGAGGCACTAAAGTGCAGCTTCGTCATGCAACGTAGTGACGCAACTCCCGTCTGCGTGGCGATGTCTCGAACTACATTGGTATTTAATCATACGGTCTTAGAACTATTATCCGCGTCAGCCGATAAAAGACCCCCTGGTATGCCCGCCTCATCAAGAAGATACTATATATGCACGCCTTATGAATTCTCTTGATTTTTGACCTCATTCGGTGAATTCTGATATTCGGTATGTGTCTCATACCACTAAAGAATGAAGCTTCGGCTTCTTGCTGGCTGCAGCCATATGTTCTAAAAAGCATATTTCGACCAAAAAGTTGCGCCGAGCAGCTGTGTCAGTTTAGCCAAGCAGAGAACGGTCAGGACGGGTCCCCAAGCAACAAGCAGCGCTAAATTGTTCAACTGAGTAGAGCGCGTAGCACTGAAAAAAGAATAAATATTGGTCCAGGCCTTTTTGTGTGCGGTAAACAGCCTAAAGCCTCAATGAACTTAAT
>NW_023606540.1:0-40001 GCF_013339745.2 Dermacentor silvarum
TTTGAGTGTCCATATAATTGCTATCGCAATAAAATAAAGTAGCGCCAACCGCACCCCTTCGCCTCTGCCTCCTCTCAGCAGCTGCAGCTGCGCCCCTACAGCGTCCAGGAGGAAACTACGGACGCGAAAGCGAAAGCGGCGCGCGGCCGCGCTCGGGCAGCCGCTCGGCGAACGGTACGCCGGTGTCGTCTTGGAACGCGGCGATAGTGGCGCTGCCATCGAGAGCGTCAGCGCCGAGCGCGTCCGCAAGCAAACGGTCGGCTCTCGCATCGAGTATTGCTTGCTTGAGGTGATGTTTTTTGCAGTGCAAGCGTTTTATTATTTCACTGGTCTACAAAGCATGATACTTGCCGTATTTATCTCTCGAACACTCTTCGAATGAATCGCTTTAGACCGCAGCGCTCTAGTCCGTTTAGCGGAAAGATTTGAACAAGCCCATCTTTTCGGGCCAACAAGCCATGCCACCCCTTCAACTGGCTCCATTTACAATTCTGCAAGGACACGGGCGGGGAGAGGAGGAGCTGCATGGGCGACACGAAATGGCGCTACTTTATTTTTTTAGGGACTTTAGCAGCAGTAGGGTCGCAGCGCCACCACGGGTGCGCGGCGTGAGGGGGAAACAGCCGCAATGAGAAGGCCGTAGAAGGAAAGCGCGCGCGCCTCTCCAGTCCGGCCGTGGCTGAACTTGGGTTATCTCGACCCGCACTCCCAGAGCATGTGTGCTAGAGTGGAGGTCTGCCCGCAGGACGGGCAGGCGTCGTCGCGATATACGTCAGGGTAAACTTCGTGCAGAACGGTCAGACACGGATATGCGCCGGTCTGTAATTAAAGTCTAAGCGAAACAGCTTGCGCCCTATTCAATTTGGGGTGAGGGGGTGGAAAGACCCTTCTAGACATGTAGAAGAATTTCGTAACCTCGTTGTGAGTAGCGGGAGCATCCCTGTGGCCGTAGGGGGGCAGGGGTGTCGGCTCTCCTTACAGAGGTAGCGCTAACATAAACAAAAATGTTCCGTATTGTTTCCACCCCTGTGAAAATGGCATGTAATTTTCTAGCTGACATCATGCTTTGCCTAACTTTTTTACAGCGAAGCTGTTAAGGGCTCACTCTTCGATGGTCGCGTCCGGATGTAGAAAAAAAAAAAAACTCTCGTTGGCCGTCTGTTGTATGTGCGGGTGAAAGCGCGCGAGGGCGAGGGACGCGCGCTTTCACGGGGAGCGAACGCACAACGGAGAGCAAACGGGACTTCCCAGTGGAAGGGGAGCGGTGGGCGAAGAGGGCATCGAGGCCATAGAATAAAGACCTAGACCTAGACTGTGCGTGTGCGTGCCCCCTCTCCTTCTGCGGCGCATGCGCGCAGCCCTGCCGGCCTCTGTCGCCTGTGGCGCACTCTCTGGGCTCTCCCCTAACAGTATCGACAATGGCGTCAAATTTAGCCGTTCCGTCATGTAGACATCGCGCTAGCGCTCTTATCAGTTGCCCTTACGAGTCGCCATGGCCCGGCCGCGTGCCGTTCGTTCGGAGTAGTGTGTACTAGAATACGGACCATTGTCTAGTACACTCTAGTTCGGAGGAACAACGCAACGAGCGACGGGGAACTGGCGATTCAATCTCCCACGCGAAAGGAGGACAGCGGGAAGGCAGCGCAGGAGGGAGGGGTTGCGGCTTCTGCTCTGCGAGAAACTTGTACTTCGCGCGGCGCCGGGCGGTCGCGCGCACCGTATCTTGAAAGCGATCTGCAACACGGCTCCTACCTGTGCTTTCGCCGCTCAGTTTCCGTTGAAGCGATAGACCGCGTAAACCTTCCCCCGCTGCTGCTGGCACGCTTGCTCACGCCAGCGTTTTGACAGTGGTTGCGTGCGGTCACACAAACAACGCGCAGAACTGTTGTCGACGGCGGCGGTGTTTTGCCCGCGTTCGCACCGAATGCGCGTGCGTTGGTGACGTGTTTATGAAGAACGTGCCAATCTTTGCCCTGTGGCAGTGTAAGTGAGTGAGTCAAATAACTTTTATTGGAGGTCCGGCGAGGACGCGAACTCGTCGCGCATGTCCCACTTCGTAGCGAGCATAAGGCCATGGTCCCTGTGGCCACTAAATAAATAAAAACCACCGGATTATATATATTTCTCATTCTTTAATAGTTCAAATAACCAATTACACAATCACATCATAATAGTCATAATTGGAAATACATAATTTCCGCTATAGTACAGCTTCGGTGGTCTTCCATCTCCACCCCAGTGGAAGGTCTGACAGTTTTTTTTTCGTGTTGTTTTCTAGTAATCCTGTATTTGTTTTTCAAATCTGCAGTATTGTATTTTCCAATGAAGGTGTTCTCTTGTAGATTTCTACGTTTGCAAATGAGAAACTGTATCTGTACTTCTTTGCAAGCGTATCTCTATGATGTTTTCCAGGAGTGCTGTGCCCAATTTTTAGCGCTGCTGTAATCTTTGTCGCGTGCATGAAATTTTCGGTGTACTATTGTACTAAAATATAATCTCCCCCATTTAATGGCCGATGGGCCTTTAGGGTAAATACAAGAAAAGAAAAAAAAGGGGGAAAAGAAGAAGAAATCTCAAGTTATCAAAATTTAAATATTGTGGTCAGGAAAGTTTGAAAAGCCGTTTAACGCTGCGGTAGCGATGTAATCGTGACCCCGTGCAACATTCACTCGCACCAGCAACACACACGCGACAGCACGCAAAGCTGCATCATCGTTTGTTCTCTCCTGCGTTGGAGCAAATTCGAACTGATAAACGTATCGATATTTCAACAGTCGTGATGGATGTTTTCCTAGCATTTTGTCAAGGAACTGAAACATGGAAGTTGGACGACATAGTTTTCAGCTGAGGCTTTTCCGCCTTGTTACCATGGAGATATGACTTTCGTAATTTTAAGTTGACGAGAAAAAATTGTTTTCGAAGGTAAGGTTCCTCCGCTAAATTTGCGCTCACGTTTCCTATTTCTTTTGCAATCTGTTTATTATTATCTTTTAACATGATCTCATGATGTTTCATTTCTCTGCTTTGCTATTCTGCGACAAGGGGGCTCCTTTGCACAAAAGCGTACCGTATTTTCCACCACTAAGAAAAGCGGGTCACGACGTGCGCTGCCGTTGGACGAAGGCCGTCGCTTCAAGGCGCCACGCGACAGGTGATTGAAGAGGACTTCGAGTGCCCGCACTACGAGCGGCAGCCGCTTCGACCGCGACTGAAGAGGCGTTCTGTTATTAATTGTGCGTAAGGAGATGTCTTATATAGGTAACCCTTCGTGCCCTGTCAACTACCGACCCATTACACTTGGCAGCATTCCCTGCTAGCTTCTAGAGCACATCAGTTACTCCAATCTCATACTATTTCTTGAATTTAAGAACTCCTCCAGAAAATGTCAACAGGGTTTGCGAAAGCACTTCTCGCGTGAAACACAACTAGTTAGGTTTACTAATGACTTGTGCTCTATTGTAGACCGAGGTTCTCGAATTTATTGTATCTTCGTAGACTTCTAAAAAGGCCTTTGATACAGTATGCTACCGTCTCCTTCTCCTGATGTTAAGCAGATTTAATATTGACCCCTATTTATGTACCTGTATTGAATGCCTTCTCTATAATCCAACTCAGTACGTATCTGTTAACAACTCCGTTTCACCAACCTGTTTTGTACCTTCTGATGTGCCGCAAGGCTCAGTCATTGGGCTTTGCCATTTCTTATTTATGTTAGCGATCTACCGAATAAGTTAACATCTAATATCCGGCATTTTGCTGGTGACTGTGTTATTTATCGTGAAATAATCAACCTAGGCGATTCCCTCTCACTTCAATCAGGAATTGACAACATCTCTTCGTGGTGAAATCAATGGTTAATGAAAGTAAACGTCAATAAATGTAACATGATGACATGATGACATCTTCTCACCATAGTGCTGTTTCTAGGTTTTGCTACAAAATGAACACCTCTACTCTTCCTTCTGTCACGTCCTATAAATGTTGTTCCCATTACTAATAATCTGTCATGGCAAATTGAAATCGAGTCTTTGACTAATTCTGCTAACCGAACACTTTGCTTTCTACGTCTCAATTTTTCTCGCGGCCCACTTCCCTTAAACTCATATTGTATAAAACACGTGTAAGATCAAAGCTAGAGTACGCTTCATAAGTTTGGGATCCATCTACAGCACAGCTAACATACTTACTCGAAGCCATTCAAAACCGGTCCGCATGTTTTATTGTATGTAATTATTCCCCGCAGTGCAACAATATCAGAAATCAAAACTCGAGACCTGTCATCGAGAAGGAAACTCGCCTGGTCATCTCTCTTTCATAAAATCTCTTTCACTAATCCTGAATTACAATATGACCTTCTTATCCTAACTTTTTATGTATCGTCGCCAGTCCACCACAACGTCAAGGTACAAGTGCCAAGTTGCCGTACAAACATTTTCAACCATTCATTCCTGCAAGACAGCATCTGAATGGAACCACCTCCCCGCCTTGGTGGCCAGCAATCCTGATGATTCATCTTTTCAAGCTGCTTTATCTAACTAACGTTGTATAACAAATGCATAAACCACTCCTCTCTGTAACGCCATTAGGCATTTAGAGTATTTTAAATAAATAAAATAGGTTATACGCAATCTCTATACGCGTGCAAGGTTTTTGATCGTGTCGATATAAAGTCACCATGTCACATCACTTGGTGAGTGAGTGAGTGATTGAGTGAGTGAAATAACTTTATTTGAGCTCCGGTGAGCCTCTGTACCTCGTCGCAGCGCTAGGGAGGTGCTCAGGCATCGTACAGACCGCCGCACATTGTAGTCCCGTGCTTTGGCGTCAGTTATATTGCAAATACACAAGTCAAGCGCTACATCAATGTTTGATAATCTTGGAGAAATCAGCATCGGCTTTGTACGTCATCATTTTAGTCTGTCACGAACGCTGCCGATTTCTGACTGTCATACACCCCGTGAACGAGGCGCCAACGCCGGGCAAAATTCCAAAGCCGACTTATCAGCTTCCGAAAATAACCCCACGAAAGCAAGGACAATTAATAAGGGGCCCCTGGTGCGCCAGCGAACGCCGTTTGTGGTTCAAAGACCGAGTCAGAGCCCAGAGTTGTCAAAACACAACAAAATATATTCTTCAAACAAGGCAGTTACATACACACGTGCACACTTCGGCTAGACACAGCACATTACAATTCAGATGGGTGTAAACAAAACTCTGGAAAATAATTAACGACAAGCACCAAGAGTCCAACACGTAAAGTACAGAATGAACAGGAACACAAAGTGTTCAATCGTATTCACCTGTGCTGGTCTTGAGCCGTACGGTCTCGGCGTAGCTCGAGGCAAATCTCGAAGGAGGAACTTCCGGAAATGCAGACGCTCGATGAACTCGTCGGTTATTTTGCCAGGGAATCCCCTTCTTCCGCAGACGGTCGGTCTTCACGTCACATCTCTTCACCGGCGCGGTCTCACCGGCGCTGTCTTCACCGGCGCGGTCTTCCCCTTCAGATTCCCGCACGGCGCTTTTATTGCCTTCGCCGGCGCTTCTGGAACCTTCGGTCGGAGTTGTGATCCCGTAGCATGAATAAAGCCTGGGAAACTTCTAGATGTTTCTCACGTTTTCGACCGCGGCGGTCGGCGCGTCGTCGAGGAGGGCGGTGACTCATACGTAGGCGCAAGCCGGGTTGCCGTCCTCGCTGTCTCTCTCGCTCGTTACCGTCACCTTCACGTGTCTTGTTTTTGTTTATAGACTCCGTTGATCGCGTCGGCTGTCTGTGGCGTATGCGCTCTCTCCCTCTCTCGAAGCTGCCGCGGGGCCGGCTTGTTCCTTGCTGGCTTGAGTGACGCGCGGCGCGCGCTTAGATTATGCGCTCTTTTGTGACACCGACCCGGTTGGTGCGGTGCTTCAGTTGTCAGCACACTTGCACAGAAGCAACCGACTACGATTACAATTACTCCATTTAAAAATGTAATTCATTGCAACCACCAAACACTGCCTCACGAAAGTAACTGAGGAATTGCTAAAAAGTGATCGATTAGTTCTAGTATTCCACGCTACTTATTTCCTTCCAACTTTGATTACCATTGCACAGATACAGTAAATAGAACTAACTTGTCTGGCTCTCTCTCTGCGTCCTCTGCAGCCCTTCACATGTTGTTTATCTTCACTAACAATGACTTTTCAAAAGTCTTATCCGTCAACTTCCTTCATTTTCTTGTGAAGATATAAGCGGCGATAATGAAACTCCCTCGACGTGCGCGCTGGAGAGAAGGGCGGTGTCGTAACGTAGGAAAACGTTGCCCAAAATAGTGTGGTTACTCAAGTGCGATGCTCGCGTCTGTGTTGCGAAGACTAGATCTTCTTTGTTGGCTTCACACGGGTTTTGGAGGACGTGGAAGCTTGGTCAAAAAACGGCCGCCTCCACAGCATCGCAGTGAGTCGCAAAATGTATGTATAGCCTCGACGAGACCAGAAGCGGGAATTAGTCGCATAGCAGGTGAGACGTTTGCTATCCCCGTTTGCTCTCGGAGAGCGATGTGGACCAGAGAGCAAACGGGGATAGCCGACATTCTAGTTGAGAGAAAGAAAAATGGAGCTGGGCAGGCCACGTAATGCGGAAGGGTAGATAACCGGTGGACCGTTAGAGTGACATTATGAGTGCTAAGAGAAGGGGAAGCGCCGTCGAGGATGGTCGGTGGGGGTGATGAAATTGGGAAATTTGCAGGCGCAAGTTGGAATCAGCTATAGCGCAAGGCAGGGGTGATTGCATGGGGATCGCATTGCCTTCGTCCAGCAGCGGACATCAATATAGGCTAATGATAATGAGGTAAAACCAATGGTGCGGGCGTAATTGGCCCGAATAGAGTCGAAAATTTACCACATTGCACCACATACTGCACTATCTCCGGGATCGGCCCACTTGGTTTCAGTTGGTAAAAAACATTCACTGACGATTACGATACTCAGTAATGCGAAATTTGAGCGCAGCTGTGTACGTGTCTTCATGTCGCGATATATATTGGGTGGCGCGGACAATCTATCTGGCGCGGCACGTTGCAAACGGAGCGAAGTGTGGCGCGACTGCCTCGCTAATCGGGAGATCGCGAGAGGAAGCGCGTGGGTGACGCGTGGTTGCGATTCACAACAGCCGCCGCAGACAACCTCCGCTCATGCAGCCCTTTGTTTCCATACCGACGACGCGCGCATACTCTGGCGCCATCTCGTAGCCATCGTCTCCGCAAAGCCCCTCGTGTGCGGCACTATGCTTTTCTTCTCACGCTTTCGCCATACCACAGCCTCCGAGATATGCGCGCGCCGGCTGGTTTTGCTCCGGTCGTCCCATTCGCCGTGCTCCCCAGGAAGAAAGGAGCAATGCCCGGATCTTCTAAATGCATTTATTTTGACCCAATTCACGAAGGAAAACACAGCAACTATACTCCGTTTTTCGGAATTAGGTCACTGTAAGGATATGCCTTTTTGTCTGCGTTAGTATTACGTTATTTTATTCGCGTTGGCTTCTTCGCAGCGTAAGATATCCTGATGTGGGAAGTAATAGGGGTATTCTGACAATCTTCTCTCTCCTGTCACACCCCTTTACCCCTCCCCTGGTACAGGGTAGCCAACCGGAGATGATCTCTGGTTAACCTCCCTGTCTTTCTGTTACCTTTTTTTTCTCTCTCTCTCTGCCAATCTTCTCTGCTCAAGAGATATCTGGATGGAAATTGGGCTAATTGTAGTCGCTGATGCATTCTGTGGTCCTCATCCCGCGAAGCATCGCCTTATTGTTTGACCGCGCACAGATATTGATGAGATGCGGACAAACCAAAGCAGGACTGCTTTCTGCGTTTAAGAAGCCCGTTTATAGGCAGGCGTTGTGCCCCTGCCGGTGGCAGTTTCCAGCCTTGCTCCTCGCTTTCCCTTTCCTGTGTATATGTTTTCAAATAAGAAGCCCGTTTATAGGCAGGCGTTGTGCCCCTGCCGGTGGCAGTTTCCAGCCTTGCTCCTCGCTTTCCCTTTCCTGTGTATATGTTTTCAAATAAGAAGCCCGTTTGAACGCTAAAGCCATTGGGGGTCGTCAGCTGTCGCCCCCGTAGGTCGCTGTGCAATGAAGGCTGGCAGCACTCAAATATTTTAAACCAGTCTGACTCTTGATACCCGCTCGTGGCTTATGTTCTTGTATTTAATATTTGCATTATTATCTATGTCTACGCAAGTCATTTGTATGCTTTGAATCCTGCACGTGTTTCCGGAAGCTTAGCAAAACCAAATAGTATCTACTGGCAGGTTGGTTGGTGCGGGAACGAGCCCACTCGTTACAATCCCAATTGCCATTGGCAAAACAAAATCGTAGGATCGAAACTGGTCACACCAGCCAGCTGATTCGATGCCATCTCGAGATAGGAATTCTGGAGAGGGTGCCTTATCCTTATTTGGATTTATTGTGACCGCGATCTTGCGAACGAAAGCGCTGAGCTCAAAGGGGAATGCAAAACGGGCATGGCATAGGTGAGCAAACTCACTTATGAGTCGACTCCCTCAGACTCACTCAAACTTACACTGAGCCGCGAGTGTGAGGCTAGCGATCAGCATGTTCCATTTATGCATATTCCAGACGCAAATAGAGACAGTTCCTTCGTAAGCAGAGTGACGTTGATTACCTTGGAGCCACTTATGGTGTCCACGGCGCCGGAATTGAAGGCGCGTACACGTTAGCGACACGGCAACTCGCCGCACGCCGTTAGCAGTTCGCGGACCGCCGGCGGTTTTGCTGGAAAACGGCGAGATATCTCTGTCACGCAGAGGATCTTTCTGCAAGATCCCCCTTGGCACAGTGGCCATTCAGCGACAGAGGAGCGGTCGCAGCTATATACGCTCTGGCGTCGCCGGCAGCCGCGCCGTCGCTCGCCACCGAAATCGTCGCTAGGCCTGTTCACTTCGAATCTGTAGCTGACGGCGCTTCAGAACGAACGAGCGACGCTCCCAAGCAGCAATGCGTTGAGGCCGTTTTCCCCTCTCCTCACAATAATTTCACACGAAGATGCTGATATATGCAATGCGAGCACGGCCGTGCCGTTTCGCAGTGCACCGTCGGTACAGCCATGTACTGCAGCTGAACGAGGTGTGTTCAAACAGAGACCGAATTTCTGCTATAACACCTTTGCTGCTTATGGTACAACATTTTAAGTGCTGTCCTCTTCAAAGTAGTCCTCTCTTCTGGCAATGCACTCTTCCCATCTTCCATTTTGTCGGAAAGCCTCCTGGAACGCACTTTCTGGAATGGCGCGCAGGTCTCTTCTCGCATTGTCTTAGATATCCTCTACGGTTTGGAAACGACGTCCTTTCAAGGTGGTTTTCAGCTTGGGGAATAGAAAAAAGTCTGCTGGGGCTAGGTCCGTAGAATATGCATGGTGGGTGGGGCACAAGAGGAGTGTGGTGTTTCGCTAAATATCTGCGGACAAGGAGCGACGCGTGAGCCGGGGCATTGTCATGATGCAACATCCAAGCCTGATTTTCCCACAATTCAGGCCTCTTACTCGGCACAGAATCTATCAAACGTGCTAGGATTCCCTGGTAAACTTCTTCATTTACCGTCTGACCATGTGGCTCAAATTCCTGATGGACAATGCCTTTGCAGTCAAAAAACACAACCAACATCACCTTCATTTTTGACCAACTCATGCGTGCTTTTTTTGGACGAGGAGAACCTTTTGGCCGCCCACTGCGATGACTGCACTTTCGTTTCAATATCATAGCCATAAACCCATGTCTCATCGCCTGTTATGATGTTCTTAAGAAAGTTTTCATCGTCATTGGCAGCGACGAGCAGTTCCTGGCTGATTTCTACTCGAGTCTGCTTCTGTTCGTCAGTCAACAAACGCGGCACGAATTTTGCACTGACACGACGCATCCAAAGTTTGTCACTCAAAATTTCATGACATAATCCTACGCTGATACCCACTTCGTCAGCAACTCCTCGAACAGTCAAACGACGATTTCCACAAATCCCAGTTCGAACTCTCTTGACGTGATGTTGAAGGTCGTCCATGCAGGCTTGGAAGCGTCGCCGACCGACACTCTTCCGTCTTCAAAACGCTTGAACCAATCATAGCACTGCGTGCGACTCATACAGTCCTCCCCGTATGCTCGGCTGAGCAACTGAAATGTCATTGTGAAAGTTTTCCCAAGTTTGTAGCAGAACTTCACGCACACACGCCAATTCCGTCATTGTCACTTTGGCACTAATCCGAAGAACAGCTCGTCCATGTGTTCACGTCAGCGGCTGTAGCTCGCCAACTAAAGGTCAGAGCGAAACGCGGCAAATGGCAGTTTGTTGTCTAAACTTAATTGCCGCTACATGCGCTCAGTAGCCGCAGCGCGCTCGCGATCTGCCGGTTGGCGCGCTATTTCAAAAGTTCGGTTCCTTTTTGAAGACACCTCGTGTATATTGTTCAATTATATATATATATATATATATATATATATATATATATATATATACACGCATCGCTTGACTCTGGCGGAGATAATTTTGCCTGGAATAGAAGCTACATAACCAATGTTTTGTGTTGCCAGTGTAGCGGCGTCGCGCCGGTGCAGCGTCGATGCGCTGTGTTTCTGCAGTAAACACGAAGTGTTCACCGTGTATGTTCTCTGTGAGAGTGTATCATTAGCATTCTCATTTGCGGCCTTTTCATTTTATCACAAGACACCACGTACCGCTGGCAACCCAGTGGGAATTTACACACCGACTGGCACTATTATTACTCTTAGCGCCCCCTAAAAAGTTTCAGTAGCACCGATGATGATGATGACGATGATCATTTATTAACATCCCCTTTGAAACGGGGCGGCGACAAATAGTCACTTAGCCTGCTAGTCACAATAGCCACATTGCCCGACACGGGCGACGCCTAGTGTCAGAGCATGTTATGCCGTGTTACGATTGACATGTGACGCCCCGTGTCAAAAAGGATTACGATTGACGTATGACAGACAGCCCGTTCGTTTACGATTGACACGTCACGCCCCGTGCAGAGTGAATTATCGGAGGCCCAAGCCTAAACCAACGGAGGGTGTACCCCTGATTTGCTATGGTTGTCTCGAGTGATTATATTACAATCTGGCGGGCGAGTCGCAGTGATTTATGGCCCGCCTTTGTGTACGAGCGCCCAGAGAGCGACAGGAGCCTCGAGTCACCGCTATCGGAGGCAAGCCCCCGAAACGTCGCCTAGGAGAGAGGGAGCAGCTGCCGCACCCCCGACTGGACTCAGTACCTGTCACGTGACGGTGACGTGAGCGAAATCCAGCCTACGATGTTAGCGGGCCTATGTAGCGGCCCCACCATGTATTTTTTCATTCATTCTCTTCTCTTTTCTAACCTTCATCATCCATGAAATAAACTGTGCAAGTTTCGCACTAAGAAATCGTCTTGCCCCTGCCTGGTCGCTATAGTCTACCGGACGCCTGCAGCCTGCCGATAACGCCACGCTACCGAGAAGTAACGCTGGTCGAGCTTGAAGGAACCGGCGTCGCAACAGCCGCCATTGTGAGCTTTGCGAGAGCAGGCCGGCCGCACTCCGGTTGTGTGATATTCGCCGAGCATTACGTCGATTGTTTTCTTCCGCTTCGCTTCTCTTGTGCCGCTTGACTTGTTACATGTTTCACGTGCTCGTGTGACCGCTCAGTGTGAAGTGCAGTGGCAACAGCAAGCCCAGCGAGTGGATGTGGCGTTTCGTCGTCGGTAGCGGTGGCATGCAGTCGCGTCTGCTTCGTCGCGACCTGGCGTGCTATTCAGCGGTATTACAGCGCAAGCTGTTATGGGCTCGTTCCAATAGCCGTTTCGGGTCGCGATGATAGCAACTTAGTAGAGAGCTATACGGAGTAAGGATAGTAGTTTTCTAAGCTGTATAAACTTGGACATGCAGCAGGACCAGCAACGCGCAGAACTGTTGGCGACGCCGTCGCCGTTTTGCCCGCGTTCGCGCCGAACGCGCGCGGCGTTGGTGACTTGCCAGGGCTTCTGGGGGTGGCTCGGAGGTTTTCGACGAAATCAGAACGGGAAACTCGTCGAGCAGCGCCGGAAGTCTTTACCACCTGGTCGCCTCGCAACGTTTTTATATAAATACGCATTTCGTGCCGCAGCTAAACGTCGCCTCCCCTCCCTCCCTCCCCCCATGGCCTTTCGCGCGACGGAAGGAGTCATGTTTGCTCTATATATATGGTGACTGTAAAGGAGGAAAGAGACGCTTAATTCTGCAGCCCTTCAGGGAGCACGGTGAAGAACGCGCGTTTGTTCTCCGCCGTGCGTTCGCTCCCCGTGAAAGCGCGCGTCCCTCGCGCCCTTTCACACGCACATACAGCGTCCGGCGACCATTTCATCGCCGTTGACGTCAGACGGAACCTCACGGCGACGGCGACGGCGTCGACAGCAGAAATCCGCTTTGAGTGTCCATATAATTGCTATCGCAATAAAACATCAAGAATTTTAAGTGCCCAGCACCTTATGCGCTCGGCCTGTCGGCGTCACGGTAAGCAAGCGGCACGCGCTCGTGCATGTAGGCTCCCTAAGCCCAGGGCGTGCCGAGCGCTCCCGCGTTCGTCGTCGTCGTCCACAGCTGGCTGCGTTGCCGCTCATAATTCCAGCGTGGAATTTCACTTCTCTTCTGTCGTCGTAATGGGGAGGCCGCGTTTACGGGGGTTATGAGCCATTGCTAAAGGGGGTATGAGCCCATTAGCGGTGCACCACTGCATGCTTCGCACCTCCCCAGATTTCACGTTAGTGGAGCTGCATTTCGCTCAATGGGTCATTTGACACTTACGCATAAATGTTAATTCACCGGTCAAACGGAGCCTACGACTTAACTGTAATAACTAATAAAAACTAAAACAGTAAGAAAACCGTCCATGCTGGCCAATTTTTAAAATTTTTGTTTGCGTACACTTGCGAAGGGATGAACCCCAAATATAAATAGATAAATGGCGTGCCCGTTTAGTGACATGAATAATAAAAATGTGCATGCTTGTGCCGTATTTCTTTCCAAGAGTGCAAACAAATTCAAATGGAAGAAATTTGATGCTTATCATGCGTATACTCAGAGATCACTGTCATGTTTCAGCTCCATTTTACGAACGATCAGCTTTAGCCTAAAGTATTGCATGCCTATGGAAAGAAAAAAAAAGTGAAACCCACCGCAGTTCCTTATTTGTTCTCGGATCGGCCGGCGCCAAAGGAAATAAACCTCCCAACAAAGAGGTGCGAAGTTCGCAAGAAATGCTCAAAAAAGTCACAGGCCTGCGCGGCACACGCAGCACAGTCACAGCGTAAGCTGGTTGAGCGGTGCAGTAGTAGCTCCTATTTCGGCATCACGCACAACAGGGTCTTCGCGGCAAAGTGTCGTCGCCTCGATTTTGACGAGAACGATCTGAACTGTCCGCCCGGCGTCGACGGCGAGCTGCGGCTTGTAATGCTCTCTGCACAGCAGTCTGCTCAGCCCGATGATGCCTGGTTGTAGCCGCGCACGTAGCTCTACGATTCGCTTCTTCAGCAGCAGTTCGTACCTTGCGAGGAGACGTCATAACGTGTACCGAAGCGGTACCCAGAATACGTGGCGCACATCTAACATCGGTATAGAGTTGATTGCGCGCCTCGTCTGAATCGCATCTCGTCGTCTGCGCCTGCGCGCGCGACGGTTGCAGGCACTTTAACTAGATGGCGCCACCATACTGGCGGGGGCTCGGGTCGTCTGCGCCTGCGCGCTTGCCTATTGGGCGCGTTTAAAGGGAATATTTCTGCCACCGATAGCAAGCGCTTGCGTGGGTCAGTGATAAAGTATCCTACTCCCCCGCGGCGGGCCTGCGTTTGATCCCGGCTGAGAGCGGGTACTTTTTTTCGCATTTCCGGCGATAGCGGTTACGGCCAAACGGCGGTGGCGGCATCATCGCGAACCGAAACGGCTATTGGAATGAGCCCATAACAGCTTACGCTGTAAAACGTAAGGCACTCTTCAATGATATTATACTTATTAATTATAGCATTCGTCCGCGTACCGTAAGTACATAATGAAACATAATGGATGGCGAAATACGGTTGTTATAAATGAGACCATAATGAGGAACAGCGATTAACGAAGTAATACACACATACAGCGCTGAAATATGGAGAATATTAGTTTTTTGGTAGCTCTCTCTGCTGTGGTTAATGTGTTTTAGATAAATTAAAATGTAAATGTGCCTGCGCCATTTAAAAAAGCAAACTTTCAGAAGGCTTATAAAGGTGGAAGGGGGCCGAGGGAGTCATGATAGGTGGGGTACTACTGAAAAGGTCGCGTACTAGAAATGTTTGAGAAACGCTGAAATAGAGGGTGTAAGATCTGACAACGGAACGAAGGAAATATTGTAGTACATAATGCAAAGGTATTATGCAACATTGTATCATTTTTATTGCGCGACCTCGTCCGACACCGCATTCCACATGCGTGGTAGTGACGGTTGACGTAGCGCGTGCTCTCTCACTGTCCTCAGGACCTGCTGCGCCTCGTGGGTGGGCTGCGCCGCCGGCGCGTGGCGCTGCTCGGCACTTCGCTGCTGCTGCTGCTGCTGCTGGGACTGACGTTTCGGACCGCCTTCGAAGACAGCACCGAGTGAGTCCCGGCCGCCTTGCACATGGTGCACCGCGCTGGCGATGGCGTTGAATGCATGCACCAGCCTGGCAGCGGTTCGCCGTCTTGCTAAAAAAGCTATAGGCTCAAGCATGCTAACAAACCTAGCAGCATCTCTTCGCCCCTGGCAAAAAGCTGTGTGCACGATTTATATGATACTGCAACTTGCCTAACTTGGATCGTGCCCCTATCAGCCGGTGTAAACCGACTTTGTGTAGATTCTTTGCCTCTATAAGCCGCTTTGTGCCTTGGTCGGCCAGGCCTCGTGTGGGGCTCTTCCACGACAACCAGAATGTGTCGCACCACTGTATAGTGCGAACGCTGTGCTGGGAAAGCTGCATTTTGCTATAAATAGAAAAAAGAAAAAGGCACGAGCGACGTGAGGTGCCATGATGCTGTCCTGGATGCAACTCCGAAGCTGTTTCTTCGTCACTGTGAATATGTTTCTCTAATGTTCGCGCAGGTAAACTGTGATTTATTTATTTATTTATTTCAGAATAGTGCAGGCCAACAGTCTTGGCCCATGCAGGAGATGCTATACAAGGCATGAAAATGCACTGACGAAAAAAAAAAAACGGCAGTTTAAGACATTGCCGCTAATAAACAAGCAGAAAAATACGTATACACATACACATATACACATATACACACATATACAGCACTCATTCACTCAAACAAATGCTCTCCTGGAGCTTTAACAAAATTCATCATCATCATCAGCATATATTTTATGTCCACTGCACGATGAAGGCCTCTCCCTGCGATCTCCAATTACCCCTGTCTTGCGCTAGCGTATTCCAACTTGCGCCTGCAAATTTCCTAACTTCATCATCCCATCTGGTTTTCTGCCGACCTCGACTGCGCTTCCCTTCTCTTGGTATCCATTCTGTAACCCTAATGGTCCACCGGTTATCCATCCTACGCATTACATGGCCTGCCCAGCTCCATTTCTTCCGCTTAATGTCAACTAGAATATCGGCTATCCCCGTTTGTTCTCTGATCCACACCGCTCTCTTCCTGTCTCTTAACGTTAGTCCTAAGATTTTTCGTTCTATCGCTCTTTGTGCGGTCCTTAACTTGTTCTCGAGCTTCTTTGTTAACCTCCAAGTTTCTGCCCCATATGTTAGCACCGGTAGAAGGCAATGATTGTACACTTTTCTTTTCAACGACAGTGGTAAGCTCCCAGTCAGGATTTGGTAATGCCTGCCGTATGCACTCCAACCCAATTTTATTCTTCTGTAAATTTCTTTCTCGTGATCAGGGTCCCCTGTGAGTAATTGACCTAGATAAACGTACTCCTTTACAGACTCTAGAGGCTGACTGGCGATCCTGAATTCTTGTTCCCTTGCCAGGCTATTGAACATTATCTTTGTCTTCTGCATATTCATCTTCAACCCAATTCTTACACTTTCTCGATTAAGGTCCTCAATCATTTGTTGTAATTCGTCTCCATTGTTGCTGAATAGGAAAATGTCATCTGCAAACCGAAGGTTGCTGAGATATTCGCCGTTGATCCTCACTCCTAAGCCTTCCCAGTCTAACAGCTTGAATACTTCTTCTAAGCATGCAGTGAATAGCATTGGAGAGATTGTGTCTCCTTGCCTGACCCCTTTCTTGATAGGTATCCTTCTACTTTTCTTGTGGAGAACCAATGTAGCTGTGGAATCCTTATAGATGTTTGCTAAGATATTCACGTATGCCTCCTGTACGCCTTGATTACGCAATGCCTCTATGACTGCTGGTATCTCTACTGAATCAAATGCCTTTTCATAATCTATGAAAGCCATGTAGAGAGGTTGATTGTACTCCGCAGATTTCTCGATTACCTGATTTATGACATGGATATGATCCATCGTAGAATATCCCTTCCTGAAGCCAGCCTGTTCTCTTGGTTGGCTGAAGTCAAGTGTTGCCCTGATTCTATTGGAAATTATCTTGGTGAATATTTTATACAATACTGAAAGCAAGCTAATGGGTCTATAATTCTTCAGTTCTTTAACGTCTCCCTTCTTATGGATTAGTATAATGTTGGCGTTCTTCCAGCTCTCTGGTACACATGAAGTTGTGAGGCATTGCGTATAAAGGGCCGCAAGCTTTTCAAGCATGATATCTCCTCCATCTTTGATTAAATCTACTGTTACTGGGTCAAGACAGGCCGCCAATGGAAACTGAACCTGGCAACGTTCAACACGCGCACCCTCTCGAGTGAGGCTAGCTTAGCAGGGACTATTTGAAGAATTATCAGGCATTTCCTGGGATATTATTGGCCTTAGTGAGGTTAGAAGAACTGGTGAGGCTTACACAGTGCTGACTAACGGCCACGTCCTCTGCTACAGAGGTCTTCCAGATAAGAAAGAATCCGGGGTAGGATTTCTAGTGCATAACAACATAGCGGGCAACATTGATGAATTCTACAGCATAAATGAGAGGGTAGCAGTTGTTGTAATAAAGCTGAATAGGAGGTACAAAATGAAGGTAGTACAAGCCTATGCCCCAACCTCTAGTCACGATGATGAAGAAATAGAACAGTTTTATGAGGATGTTGAACTAGCAATGAGAAAGGTGCAAACTCAGTATACTTTAGTCATGGGCGACTTCAATGCAAAAGTGGGGAAAAAACAGGTTGGTGAGCAAGCAATTGGCAACTACGGCATCGATTCTAGGAATGCAAGAGGAGAGATGTTAGTAGAATTCGCGGAAAGGAATAGGCTCCGAATAATGAATACCTTCTTCAGGAAGCGCAGCAACAGGAAGTGGACCTGGAAAAGCCCTAATGGAGAAACAAGGAATGAAATAGATGTCATACTCTCTGCCGATCCAAGCATAGTGCAGGATGTAGAAGTGTTAGGTAAGGTTAAGTGCAGTGACCATAGGTTAGTGAGGTCTCGCATTTCTCTCAATTTGAAGAGAGAGAGAATGAAATTAGTCAAGAGGAAACAGGCCAACCTAGACGCAATAAGGGTAAAAGCAGACCAATTTAGGCTGGTGCTTGCAAACAAATATGCAGCTTTAGAAAAGGAAGATAAAGACAACATAGAAGCAACGAATGAAACCGTAACTAGGTTGATCTCAGAAGCAGCAATTGAAGTGGGAGGTAGGGCACCAAGGCAACCAGTAGGTAAGCTCTCCCAAGAAACAAAGGACCTAATAAAGAAAGGACAGAAGATGAAAATGTCCAACTCAAGAGATCAGATAGAATTCGCTGAACTGTCAAAACTAATCAACAAGAACAAAGTAAGGGATATTCGAAATTATAACGTGGGAAAGATTGAGGAAGCCGTAAAATATGGACGCAGCATTAAATCAGTAAGAAGAAAGCTTGGCATAGGACACGGCAAGATGTATGCACTGAAAGATAAGCATGGTAATATCATCAGCAATTTCGATGACATAGTAAAAGTGAGTGACATAACTTTATTTTAAATCCGGCGATTGGGAGGCCCGGGCCTGGGGCCGCCTAGATGGCCACTGGGAGCTGTTGCTCCCGCACGGCATCCATGGCTCGCTGGACGGCCCAAAGTTGGTCTTGGAGTTCTGAGCTGAGCAGCGTGGTAACCACCGCGCCCGTAGACTGCCATTTTTTCTTGATATATTGTGCATCCCCACAACATGTGTTGAAGGGTGGCTCTAGCAGACTTGCATAGCTTGCATATATCGCTGGCGTATATCTCGGGGTAGAAAGTCTTTAAGTGCACGGGACTCCCATAAGTTTCTTTTTGTAATCGCCTCCAAGCAACGGACTCAGTTCTGTTCAATTGAGTGTGAGGCGGTGGTAATATTCGCCTCTGATTTTGATAGAATTTTGTAATATCGCTAAATCTTGTTAATCTGTCTTTTTCTCTCCAGATCTCCTCCTCCGCGTTTCCCTGACCAATGGAAGTCACTCCTTGCTCAGCTCTGCGAGTAAGACCTCGAGCTTCGCGGTGTGCTACCTCGTTGGGGTAGATCGCGTGAATTGCTGGAGTCGTATGCGCTGGGAACCAGAGCAATTGCCTGCCTTTCTTCTCTGCGTTAGAGAATTTTGCTTTGTTAACTATGATGATGTGCTACGCCTCAGGAGAGATCCTACCCTTAGCATAATTTCTAATGGCCGCCTGAGAATCGCTAATTATGTATTGAGCGTTTGTGGAGACCAATGCTATAGTGCAATGGCTACCTCTTCTGCTGTCTCGGAATGTTTGGTATTAACTGACACGCTTGTAAGGGGTTTTTGGGTGTGATCTACGACTACTGCCACGTAGCTATTTCTGTCTGGGTATTCAGCCGCGTCTACGAAGGCTGCTCTGTCGTCTGAGCCATAGCTTCGGATCATTTTCTCTGCTCTACTCGTGCGTCTGCCCTTGTTGTAAACGGGATGCATGTTCTTGGGTATATTTGTTACTAGGAGTTTGTCGCGAATTTCTCTCGTTATCGTCCTCTTTTCCCCGTATTGATTGTGGTAATTCATTCCTAGCTTGCGTAGTATATGCCGTCCTGTTTTGGTTTTGGTTAGTCGTTCCACCTGGGATGTTTGTTGCGCTTCTATGAGTTCGTCCAGTGTGTTGTGGAGTCCTAACTTTAGGAATAGATCTGTGCTTGTACTGATTGGAATCCCTAGTGCTAGTTTGTATGCCTTTTTTATGAGGATGTTAATTTTGGTCTTTTCAGCTGCAAACCAATTGTGGAAGGCTGCTATGTATGTGATCTGACTGATTATGAATGATTGTATGAGCCGTATGATACTTTCTTCCTTCATACCCTGGTGCTTGTTAGTAATTCGTTTGATTAATCTCATGGTGTTCGTTACCTTTGTGTCTAACTTCCTTATGGTTTCCCCGTTTGTACCTTTGTTCTCGATTATTAGACCCAGTACCTTGAGCTGATTTACTATTGGGATATTCCGCCCGTTCTTGGTGTGTAGCTTGATTTCCTCATGAGCCTTGTTTCTGTCGTATCCTTTGGGAGGCCTGCCCCTAAGTGTGGGGCGGTATAAGAGAAGTTCGGATTTCTCTGCAGAGCATGTGAGGCCTGTTCCTATGAGGTGTTCCTCTACTGTGTTTATTGCGCTCTGGAGTCGTTGTTCTATTGATCCGTCGCTGCCATCACAGACCCAAATAGTAATATCGTCCGCATATATTGTGTGATTGAGGGACTCTATGTGATTTAGTTTTTCGGGGAGTCCCATCAAGACGAGATTGAACAGCATCGGGAAGATGACAGAGCCCTGCGGCGGCCCCCCCCCCCCCCCCCCCCCGATGTCGATTTCGGGTGACGTGAGTCCTCCGACGGAAAAGACTGCTTTCCTATCTGATAGAAAGCTCTTGATATAGTTATACGTCCGTTGCCCTAGTCCTAATCGCTCGATGTTTTCCAATATGGTTGCGTGGTTGGCATTATCAAAAGCCTTTTTAAGATCAAGGCCCAAGATGGCCCTTGTAGAGCGCGTTTTATAGTCGATTATCTGATGTTTAAGTTGAAGCATCGCATCTTGTGTCGAAAGGTTTTTGCGAAATCCTATCATTGTATCTGGGTATGTGTTATTATCCTCTAAGAAGTTATCTACTCTGTTTAAAATTACATGTTCCATTAATTTTCCGACGCAGGATGTTAGGGAGATCGGTCTGAGGTTGTCGATCTCAAGCTTTTTACCAGGTTTTGGAATAAGCGTTATCGTCGCTTTCTTCCATTGAGCTGGTACTGCTCCTTTTATCCAGCACTCGTTTATATATTCCGTTAGGTTGGTGATCGACCCATCATCGAGGTTCCTGAGAGTCTTGTTTGTTATACCGTCTGGGCCTGGGGCTGATTTGGTGTTCAACTTTTGTAGGGCCGCGCGGATTTCTGCCTCCGTGAATTCCTCGTCTAATTTTGCGTTGATATTCCCGTTGTAGCTAGGATGGTTGCAAGGGGGTGCCTGTGTTATGTATTTCTGTTCTAATTCTTTGAGAAAGTCCTCCTCCGTGCCCTCATAGGCGTGTATTAACTTATTAATGGCTTGTCTGTGGTGTTTCTTGTTATTCTCAGGGTCCAGCAAGAACCTAAGCATGTGCCAGGTTTTGCCGGTGCTTAATTGCCCGTCCATGGAATTACATATCTCGTCCCATTGTTGCTTGCTCAATTGCGCAGCATATTCTTCTATTTCTTTGTTGAGGAGTGCTATGCGCTTTCTCAATTTTATGTTATGCTTCTGACCTTGAAGTCTATTTTGCAGCGACTGCTTAGCTTCCCACATGTGGAGAAGTCTGCTGTCGCATTTCTCCAAGTTAGATTCAGGTGGTGCTATTTTTGTGGCAGCTTTGACGTCATCGCTGAGCTCTTTAGCCCATTGCTCTATGTCTGTGATGGATCGTTGCTGCGTAGCTTCTCGCGATCTACCAAGTAGTTCCCAGTCTATTAATTTGTACTGTCGTTCGTTAGGTCTATTCGGCCCTTCTTTGACGAGTAACTCCGATATGCGGTGGTCGCTACCCAAATCCTGTAGTGCGTTGCGCCACGTCACCTTTTCAATATTATTGGTAAATGTTAGGTCTGGGGTTGTGTCCCTGTTTAACGCCGTGCCTACTCTGGTTGGCGTACCGGGGTCTGTGACTAGCGTGAGGCCTAATTCTTGCGAGTCATTCCATAAGGCCCTTCCTTTTGGTCTGGAATATAGATATCCCTACGCAGTGTGTGGGGCATTAAAGTCTCCTCCTATTACTACCGGATTTTCTCCAGCTAGATTGAGTGTTTTCTGGAATAGGCTCTTGAACTTGTGATTATGTTTAGTGGGATTGCTATAAATGTTCAGAATAAATAAGCTAGGTCCTGTCTTCTTTTGTGGGATGAGTTCCAATAGAATATTGTCTATGTGCGCTATGCCTGTATTGTGTTGCACGCATACTATGTTTCTTTTTACAAGCGTGGTTAATACCCTGGTCTCTCCTTCGGCATAGCCAAAAGATCTGTATCCTGCCAGCTTTGCGACCCCATGTGTTTCCTGCAGAATTATGACGTCCGGCTTATCCTTGTCTTTTAAATACTGCTGCAAAACTGATTTTTTGTTTTTGTAACTTCTACAGTTCCATTGCCATATCCTGAACCCTTTTGCAGCGCGCCTCATTGCGGGTGCGACCATGGGAGGGAGACGGGAGGCTGGAGAGAAGCTGATCTTATATAATTTTGTGGTTGCGAAGTGGGTAAGGATTGTGGTGCTTCTGATGCACCAGAGGGGAGTCCATTACCTGGTGACTGGTTTGCCTCTAGGATGTCTAATCTACTCATAATTGCTGCTATTGCCTTAACCATTTGGTTCATCATTTCGTCCCGTTTTTCATTTGCCTTTTGTATCTCTATTAAGGTCTTTTGGATATCGACTAATGCTTTATCTACCGCCGTGTTATCTTGTTTATCACTTTTGGCTTGGGCCTTGCGTTTGAGTGGAGGGGGGTTATCCCCTTCGTCCATCTTATTGTCCGGGACTTCAGTTGGATCTTTCGTGCTCGCCTGTGGAGCGGAAGTTACCTGATTTAATTGGCTTTTTGCTTCCTTGAGACTCTTTATTTCATCGCTCATACGTGCTAGCATAATCCTCAACTGCGCGTTCTCGTGTTTTAGTTCCTTTATCTCGTTATTAATGGCAGTATCCCCGCCAGCCCCCGGGCGCTTGCCGTCGACCACGTCTGCCCAGCTCACCGTGGTTGTCGTGCTTGTTGAAGTGGGTGGCCTAGTTCTGGACCTGGATCTGGATCCGGGTCGTGTCCCCGGTGTCCTGGAGCTCGACCTGGATAAGGATCTGGGGGTGGATGGAGACCTTGTTCTCGATCTGGAGCGTCTTTCCCTGGCGTTTGGCCTTCCACGAGACTGCCCTGTTCTCTCTTGAGGTAGCATCTTCATGTTCTCGTTGCAGTCTCTGCCATTGTCTCTGTTTAACGATGAAGGGATTCTTGAATTTGGCTTTGCACGTCTTATCCGCGGTTGGATGGTCCTCGCTGCATAACTGGCACTTAGGTTGGCACCTATGGTCTTTGTCTGGGTTCGCTGTTCCACATCCAGCACAAATCTTGTTGTTCGGATTGCGACATACATCTCCTCTGTGTCCAAGTCTGTTGCATTGGTTACAGAAATCCACTTGTTTCCGGTACAAGGAGCATCGGAGCAGCGCTGCCCTGTATCGAACGTACGTGGGCACTTTGTATCCTTCAAAGAGCACAATCACTGTGGTAGTATTACTGATTCTCTTTGCTGCTATCGCCGTTGGGTTTTTGTTCGTAACCACCGCTGCTGTGATGTCTCTTGGGCCCTCGTCGAGTGGGATTCCTCTGATGACTCCTTTGGCCGTCATGTCCGGCGCCGTCTCGTAAGCATTGGTCTCGTAAAACTTGTCTTGAATCTTGATGCGTCCTACTTCCTGATATTTGTTGGCATGCTCTTGATCCGATGTACTGACGATTAGGATATTTTGATAATTGTTGGAGCAGACGATATCCTCCTCTCTTTCGTCTCGAGGGATGCCTGCCGCGTCTTGTACAGCCGCTGTTAGGTGAACTATACCATGTTCGGATATTTTGAGTGCTCCACGTGGTCTGATCACAATCTTGTAATCCCCTCTTGGCAAATGTGGCATCCTGCTTGCCTTGCGTATCTGCTCTAGCCTTCCTTTCCTGGGGTTATCGTCGCGCTTGTCAAGCCGCGTCGGCGACAAGGTGCTCTCGCGATGTTGGGAGGTTTGCCGGTCTGATCTTCTGTGCCTGACCTCCTTCCATCCCTTGCTTATATCCATTTCTTCCTGGGTTATGCGTTGCCCCTCTACGGTGACTTCCATTCTTGAGAGCATGATCGGTAATTGTTGAGGAAGCCGGCTCTACAGCGCGCGACCTCGCGGCTGTTCCGCCACGAGGCCGGGCCAAGAAATTGGCGTAGAGGCATGAAAAATGGGAATCCCACCTGGTTTTCGATATCCACTTGTTCCTGAGAACGAGCCAAGTCCGTTGGTGTGCAGTTGCGGGTGGTTTTGGGCGATTTGCACTACAAAAACATATTTGGAATACGGAGCCGACGTGATGTGCGCCAGCTCGCTCCGGCTTCTTCTTCTTCTTTCCCCCGACATAGTAAAAGCAGCGGAAGAATTCTATACTGACCTGTATAGTGCCCAAAACAGCCAAGCTACTTTCATTCAAAATAGTGATGAACCGGATACAGAGGCTCCTTCTATAACTAGCGCTGAAGTTAGAAGGGCCTTGAAAGACATGACCAGGGGAAAAGCTGCTGGAGAAGATGGAATAACAGTAGATTTAACAAAATTAGAGGACTGGAAATGCCCCCCGGGAGACAGTTCCAGTCCGAAACGGTCCTCGAGAAAAAAAACTGTGTTTGAAGGTTTCAGTTCTTGCAAGAACTGGTTGCAGTAAATGACTTCCTGTGTGGTGTGTTCGTCTAGACAATAGCTGTTTAAGTACTGTAGATGCGAAATGTTTAGTTTACGTGCTAAAAGGTTATGCATGAGCAACAAACGGGACATTTTCCTACGTCCTTGAAGTAGTGGGGTGTGGTTTGTTTTCATTAGTGTCGTAGGTGAATCAAGCCTTCTGTATTTGTTATAAATAAACCTAATCGCTTGCCTTTGCACTATCTCAAGCTGGTAAATGTCCTTCTGTATGAACGGGTCCCATAAGACCGACGCATACTCTAATTTTGATCTAATAAATGTTATGTATGCAAGACGTTTAAGCTTACTTGGAGCGCCTCTAAGCTCCCGCCTAAGGAAGCACAGCTTGGAAAATGATGAACAAATGTCTGCAATATGCGCAGACCATGTTAAATCGTTTGTTATTGTAACCCCTAAGTATTCATGACGTGTGACCTCCATAATAGAATGATTTAGAAAGGTGTAAGAGAAACGAGAAACCTGCTTTTTGCGCGAAATTCGCAAGATGGTAGTTTTCTCTAAGTTGCATATTCCATTTAAGGCACCATTGATGAACGGCTAATAGCGAGTTTTGTAAGAGGTAATGATCATTATGCTCGTTTATGCTCTTTAAAAGAATGCAGTCATCTGCAAAAAGCCTGACAGACATTTTCGGAAATAGCAGGCGTCAAATCATTGATATAAATTAGAAAGAGCAGCGGGCCTAATAAGCTTCCTTGGGGTACACCTGGCGTAACTGGAAGCATTTCAGACTTACAACCATTAACCTCTACGTACTGTGTCCTGTGTTTTAAATAAGCATTAATCAAATTGACAAGGTAAGTAGGGACGCCAATACTTTCCAGATTATAAATAAGTTTACTGTGGGGAACTGTGTCAAATGCCTTGCGGAAATCTAAAATAAGTACATTAATCTGCCCTGATTTATCAAGCACAAGAGAAAAATAATGAATTGTTGTAACTGTGTCACATTGGACATTTCTTTCCGGAAGCCATGTTGCACAGGTGATAAATTGTTATTTTCAGCAAGATAGGAGTTAAGATAACCAGAAACTATGTGTTCAAGCAACAAGAGGAAGTGATTGAAATTGGTCGATAATTCTAAATGGTTAGCTTGTCCCCTTCTTTAAGAATTGGCACAACGCGGGCCACCCTCCCGTCCTTCGGCACATCACCCGAAAGTAACCAAACTTGAAAGATCCTGGTTATGAAAAGAGATGCCTGTGCTGCAAAACGCTTCAGAAAGGCCTTTGGAAGCCCATCGGGGCCCTCAGATTTTTTATCTTGGAGTTTACGCAGCACACACACAACACCGTTCACAGAGATAGTTGGTACGTCACCAGGATCTTCAACTGGAATGCTAGCTATTGTTGCCCGTTCCATAAGGAACACGCTCTGAAAATACGAGTTAAAACCTTGCGCTATGATCGTGGAGTCGGTTACAACGCTGTTATTAACTCGAATTTTGGTCAAGTGGTCAGTCCTGTGACCTACAAAATTCCAAAATTTTGGGGTATCACTTCTGATAAATTCGGGGAGCGTCGTGTCAAAATAACGGGACTTTGCTAATTTTAACTTAGAGGCAAGTTTTTCTTTTAGAACCTGGAAATGTTGCGGACAAGGTATTTTTTTTCTTCCCACAGTGCTTCACTTTGCATTTCATTTGAATAATTTCGCGACTTATCCGAGGATTGCGGCGATTAATACGAACCTTTCTAAGGGGAACAAAGTGTTCAATATTGTACTGTGCTGTGTTCTTAAAGTGCTGCCATAAACTATGAAGGTCATCGCTGCAAGGGTTATCTAACTGTGATTGCAAAGAGTCGATGATTTCGTTACCGTCAGCACGTGTCTTGATCATTTTAACCGGACGCATCCCGGAAACAACTGGCGAAACACAACAGACGATGGTCCGAGATTCCAGCTTTAACACTGAGCACTCCATCAAAAAAGGTTTGACTAACAAAGAAGAGGTCTAGGACAGTCTCTGGTGTATGCATCAATGGTTTGCTTAAGGTTTACAGAAAACATCGGATCTAGAATAATATCACATGAGGCAGACAGGCCATAATACGGTTTATCCCAATCGGTAGCTGGGAAATTAAAATCACCGGTAATAATTAGGTTCCGGTTTTGGTAAGCTAGTAAGCGGTCAAATAGACTATACATGAAAGAATCCGCTGCATCAGGTGCACGATACACAGCACAAAGAAAGAAAGTGAAAGCATGCGCATTTACGTGCAACAACAAACTTTCATGCTGATCAATTTGTTCAAGCAGCGTTACGTTTACTACTCGTTTCTACTAATCACAGAAACGCCTCCACCACGTGAGCCGCGATCTCGTCTGTATATGACGTAATCCGGTGACAATTTCTTCGTCAAGAATACCACTATGTAATCATCATGTCTCGGAAATCACCAGTAGGTGGGGATCGTAAGAAAACAGCAGAACTTCAAGGCTCTATCTATTTTGTTTACAATGCTTCTAGCGTTCAATGATATCACACGTAACTTGCACGTATCTGGCGATGGAGTCGTCTTGCCGTCAAGAGAACTTCGAGCGTTAATATTAGCCGATGGCGATTTATGCTTAGCTTGATTCGGAGAACCGTGGGCGTAAAAACAACAACAAAAAAAAAACGACCTCAGTGATTCTGAACCTGTGGCTTGTCAATTGTACTAGAAGCGTTGGCGCATTTTCCTTCGCGGACGAGACCTGAATTTTTCCCCTGTTGTGAGGCCTTCGCTAAACCACTCTCACAGCTGTGATCAATACCGCGTGAAGCGGCATATCAGTTACTTTAAACCTTTAATTTTTCCTTTGGTCCCCCGCGTAGACCTCTTTTTTTAATGACTAATTTGTCATACTTAAGGTACACTTTATCCTCAGGCTCCTTATCTTTAGCAGTAGCCCAGACCAGCTTTCTAATTTTTCTTAGCCTAGGTGAGAAGTCTTCCGAAATGTACGTTTGAGTTCCCTTCAGCTTCGAAGCATTTCTGAGAAGTTCCGCCTTTTCAGTCAAGTAAAAAAACCTTATAATCACCGGACGCGCTTTCCCTACCGCTTTTCTTCCTAGGCGGTGTAAACTGTCTACGTTTATTTCAAGTTCGCGTTCAAAAAATTCTGTTAGAATATGTTCCTTAAGACTATTTATCGCCTCTGCTTCAGACTCCTGAATACCATACACGAGCAGATTGTTTCATCGAAATAATTTTCAATGTCGTCCACATTTTTCCGTAGTGAAACAATCGGCTCGTTTAGTTCCGCAAGCGATTGCTCGCATGTCTCCATCCTTTTAGCTGTCTGTGAAAGCACTTCCAGTTTACCGTCAATGGAAGCCAGTCTCACGTTTGTCGCGGTAATGTGCGAGTCTAGCTTAACACCGATAAACTTTAGTTCACATGAAGAAACCTTTTGATTTTGGAGAATTTCTTCGAGTTGCTCTGCTATCCCTGGGCCTGGATTAAGCTCAACGACCCCGCTTAACAACAGTGCAAGTAGACAAAATGAGTCAAAACACTCAGCAAAACATTCAAGCAAGGCAGCACAACCAAACAGAAGGAATCACTTTTAAATTCACAGGAATTGCGATATCTACTAACCTGCATGAAAAAGACGAACAGGTTTAGCCGTGACTGCATCCCACGGGTGCTGAAAGGTAAATACAAGGTAGATATACCTGGTAGTGAAGCTTCCATAGAAGCCCATGCGTTCAAAACATGGTTGCTTACCGGCGGTTCATGGGGCTTAGCGCCATCTGTGTGAGGAGGGAACACTTCCGGCGGAAGAAAAAATAATTGGACGTCATATCCGTCAAATACAGAAGTGACGCCATTTTGTTCTCATCGGTCATTTTGTTCTCATCGGCGCGAAATTTGTTTTCGGAGGCCTGCCATTAGAGCTGTATATTAAAATGCCCCGCCATTCGACTTCATGGGCGTTCCGAATTTTCAGCGCGAAAAGAGATGCCGGAAAAGATCAGCCGTACGGCTGTCGAAATCGCATCGCTGCACACAACATACTTTCTTAGGAGGCCGACGAACACTTTGGGCGTAGATTGCGTAGAGTGCTCGTCCTTTCGTCGGACGCCAAGCCCGTCGGCCAGTGCTGTTGCACGAAAACAACTGAAGTAAACAAGTATCTGACGGTCGCAACTCACTACTTTTGACTGCACAGGTTAAGAAACAATAAAACTACCCGCGTCACCTAATTCAGACAAACGTCGACATGCAAAACAACACAACATGTGAGTGGGGCGTATTGTAACAGGTGAACTTTACGAGCGCGCCTTTCCACGCACTCCAAGAGTTGCATGGCATTGCAAGATATAGCGGCGTCAACGCCCGCCGCTATCGATGGGCGTTGTTATATATTGATAAAAGGTATATATTGATAATGATCTAGTAAAATACAGTTGTATCTTTTCTCGCCATGCATATATAAAATGAATTAGGAATTTTATTTTCGTTGAATGAATCTAACTGCGTCTCGCTTTATTTTAAAAACGCTTTTTTTTCTTTCCCAGTGTTGATTCCCCCCAAACATAGTCGCGCTTCAATCGCTGCTCCCATAACCACCCTTGCTGATGTCGGTGACAATTGGTTCTGAACCGCTTTTCGCCCGAAGCTTCGCGACCTATGTGGATCGACCTTGGTAAATACACCTGGTAGCGAAGCTTCCATAGAAGCCCATACGTTCAAAGCATGGCGGCTTATGGGTGATGATGATGATGATGATGATGATGATGATGATGATGATGATGATGATTTATTGGCATCCCCTTTGAAACGGGGTGGCGACAAATAGTCACCTAGCCTGCTTGATTTAATCAGGTATACTACACATGTTCTTTATCTCGCATTTTTGTATACCTTTTTCAAAAATTTAGCTTGTACCGCTGCCTATGATTTTAAGAGATCAGGTCGTATCGATCTTTTCCCTGCTTTTTTTCCACCAGTACTCTAATCGTCCCTTGCTGATCTCTACGGCTGATCTGTTTATGTTTCCTTCCACTTTAAACCCAAGCGCTTCTGGGAGTTGCACGTTACCTACGGTTCTCGCTGGGTGGATCCCGTCACATTCCATTAGGATGTGCTGAGTGGTCTCTGGATCTTTACTGCAGCATACACATGTCTCATCTAGTTCCGAATATTTGTTCCGATATGTTTTCGTCCTTAGGCAACCGGCTCGAGCCTCAAATAGCAAGGCACTGCCCTTTGTGTTATCGTACAGATTTTCCCTTCTAATTTCTTTCTTCTCATTCTTGTAAATCTCCATTGTCCTTTTCGTTTCCATTCTTTGCATCCAATTCACGGTCTCTATTTCTCTCACTTTCTTTCTGATGACCCCTGGTTGTCTATTTACAGTTTCGATTATCCTGTACTTGGTTGCCAACTTCCTTGACCTCTTCCTCCATTCTGTGTCCACGCTTTTCATGTAGAGATACTTGTGCACTTTAGCCGCCCATTTATTTTCATCCATGTTCCTGAGCCTTTCTTCAAAACTAATTTTGCTTTGTGCTTCTCTGACTTCAAAAGAGGCCCAACCCATGTCTCCATGCACTGCCTCATTTGTCGTATTACCGTGTGCTCCCAAAGCCAACCGGCCTACTGATCTTTGGTTAACTTCTAAACCCGCCAATATATCCGATTTTAAGCATATAATGGCATTTGCGAATGTTAGCGCTGGCACCATTACTCCTTTCCAGATTCCACGCACCACCTCATACTTATTGTGGCCCCACAGTGCTCTGTGTTTCAATAATGCTGCATTCCGCTTCCCCTTTATTTTCAGATTATCTTGGTGGTTGCTTGAGTAATTCTTTCCTTCGTTTATGTGTACGCCGAGGTACTTATATTGCTTCACTATGGGTATTACTTGCTGTTGAATTGACACCACGAAGTTACTCGTGTGTTCATTAAAGATCATAATCCCTGATTTCTCTGTGCTAAACTTAAGGCCTAGATTTGTCGCTGCGTTCCCACAGATATTCGCAAGTATCTGTAAATCTTTTTTATTGTCCGCTAGTAGCACAATGTCGTCTGCGTACATCAATCCAGGGACCTTTTGTTGCACCATTTGTCCATTACGCATGTAGGATAAATCAAAACCTAATTCGCTGTTTTCCAGTCGTCTTTCTATGCCCTTGACGTAAAGCGTGAACAACAATGGTGACAGAGGGCATCCTTGCTTCAATCCTTGGTGAATTCCCACCATTTCATTTCCTTTTCGACCTTCCCATGCCACTTGTACTTGGTTGTCTCGATATATCTCCCTCAGCAGCTCCACGAAATCGTCATCTATGCCTTCGTATTGAAGAATATCCCACAACAATTCCCTGTCTACGTTGTCATAAGCTCCTTTAATATCTAGAAATGCTACCCATAAAGGTCTTTTCTGAGCTACTGAAATCTCTATGCACTGAGTTAGTACAAACATATTGTCTTCTAAGCGTCTGCCTGGCCTGAACCCATTCTGTAGTTCCCCCAATACACCGTTTTCCTCCACCCACTTCGACAGTTCTAATTTTATGGCTTGCATTGCCATTCTATATATCACCGACGTTACTGTAACTGGCCTGTACGAGCTCGTCTTATCCTTATCTCCTTTGCCTTTGTAGATGAGATTCATCTTGCTTTCACGCCATCCAACGGGAATATTCTTTGTTCTAATCACTTGCTCTATGGCATTAGTCAGCAGTGCCTTGCTTTTTGGACCGAGGTTTTTGATTAGCTGTATTGGGATTTCATCGGGTCCTGCTGCCGTGTTGTTAGGGACATTTTCTGCTGCCTTTTTCCAATAGAAGCTTTCTATGCTGAATTTTGATCTCTCAAGCCTCTCATGGTTCATGGGGATTAGCGCCATCTGTGTGATGAGGGAACACTTCCGGCGGAAGAAAAAATAATTTGACGTCATATCCGTTAAAAACAGTAGTGACGTCATTTTGTTCTCATAGGCGCGAAATTTGTTTTCGGAGGCCTGCCATTAGAGCTCTATATTCAAATGCCCCGCCATTCGACTTGATGGGCGTTCCGAGCTTTCTGCGCGGAAAGCGATGCAGGAAAAGGTCATCCGTACGGGTGTCGAAATCGCATCGCTGCACAGAACATACTTTCTTTGGAGGCCGACGAACGCTTTGGGCGTAGATTGCGTAGACTGCATGCTCGTCCTTTCGTCGGACGTCAAGCCCGTCGGGCAGCGCTGTCGCACGAAAACAACTAAAGTAAACAAGTATCTGACGGTCGCAACTCACTACTTTTGACTGCACAGGTTAAGAAACAATAAAACTACCCGCGTCACCTAATTCAGACAAACGTCGACATGCAAAACAACGCAACATGTGAGGGGGGCGTATTGTAACAGGTGAACTTTACGAACGCGCCTTTCCACGCACTCCAAGAGCTGCATTGCATTGCAGTGTTTATTCCCTCGAAACATAGTCGCGCTTAAATCGCTGCTCCCATAACCCCCCTTGCTGATGTCAATGGCAATTGGTTCTGAACCGCTTTTCGCCCGAAGCTTCGCGACCTATGCGGATCGACACCTTGGCTGCTGCCTTGCCCACTGGCGAAGAAATCTTGAGGGGCGGTTTCCAAAGAATTTGATGATGTCGATGTTACTTGGGATAGCCAACGCGAATGCCGATAACGTTCAGAGCAGCAGCCATCGGTGTCGTTGCGAATTCCAGTGTTGGCATGGAAGAGCATCGTCACTGGCACATGGTGATGTCGCTCATTCCACGACGCAACACACTCACCGTCGACGGGATGAAAAGAAGCAGTGTAACTGCAGCTTCGTTTGTACAGTTTGTATTACGCAAACTGTTTGACTACCTCAGGTCTTTGGATTTGACAGTAACTTGGACAGAGTGGAACTGCACAACACAGCCTGATAACCAGTTTGACTTACGCCACGGATGATGTCTCATAAGGAGCATAAGGTGCTATTAAAGAAATAAAGAACAAGGCTCAATCATCCCACCGAGTGAATCCGTGTGAACTTGATAACACATAGCTGTAACGGGGTGGCGGTCACATAAGGCCGCGTGTACGCCCGAATGTGTTTCGAAGTTTCATTTGAAGGAATGAAGATAATTATCACACATATACTCAAACAAGCGAATACAAGCAGCCAATGTAGCCAGTTACAAACATAATTACTTCATTCAAATTTTTAATTGATATAGAGGTCGATTACCGCCCCACGAAAGTAATTGAGCAACTACTAAATATTAAACGATTACTTTTACGTTATCTTTCCTCCCATCGTTAATAATATTGCACAAATACATAGAACGCGCTTGTCTCGCTCTTTCAGTGTATCCTCTGCAGCCTTTCACGCGTTGTTTAACGAACTTGAAGAAAACAACGATAAAAAACAGGACGGTGACAACAAGTAGGGTGCTGACTAGCTAACAATTTTTACTGCGTGTCGACGTTAGTATATATACTGGAAGAACAAGCCGTACAAAATACGAAAAAAAGTAAAAGAAAAGCAAGGACTTATCAATATCATGTCACGTACTAGATAACCATACGCAATTTAGTCGCGGCGTAGAGATGTAAATTTACCGAAAACTGCTATGAAAGAAAAGAAGGGCCAGACGGAAAAGGATCAGAAGTTCAACACACCACATTTTTTTTTAAATTTCACTAACAATTGCTGTTCAAAATTTTCGTCGGCCATCTTCGTTTGATGGCAATGGTCAATAGGGGAGTAGTATTTGTCTTAATAAATGCGCTTTAACAACATGGTGAGGGTATGAGCAGCGACACCGAAAAAACTCGCTCGAAGTGCACGCTGAAGGGAGGGGAAGTGTTGTGACGTACGACACCGCGGACGGGGCAATTACCAAACAGCAGTCGGGAATTATCCAGTGACAATGGGAATGGGCACAATGAACGTGGGCTTTCTGGCGGGGTGCCGCATAGAAACGCGAGACCGAGGTGCACATCGCTGCGGCGCCGACATTTCAGCGCTGTGGCGATTAGGCCTGTTGGTTGTACACCGGAAACGTTTCGCAGCGCAAGAGCAACACGGACACAAAAGAACACGTGGGACGACAGACGAATGCAAACTACCAACAAAGGTTTATTGACCACCACACGTGTTTATAGTGCGTTCATCACCGTTGCAAATGCGCGCAATACCTTCTAAGAAAGGACAGCTCTTTATCTGACAGGCGCACAGGTGTGTTGATAGAGGCTGAACCTAATAAAGATATCTTTTCAGCCTCTATTATCTCGCGGGTTAGTCTATGATCACTTTTGCTGACAACAGTACACAGATCAAAAATAGGCTTGCATGATGGTGATGAACGCAGTATAAACACGTGTGGTGGTCAATAAAGCTCTGTTGGTAGTTTGCGTTCGTCTGTCGTCCCATGTGTTCTTTTGTGTCCGTGTTGCTCTTGCGCTGCAAAACGTTTCCAAAATAGTCAGCGCCAGGTTTGCCTACCTGAACGTGTGCATGCGTGGCACAACTGCAAACCCTTCTGCTGTATTTCCCGCCATATTTAAGTTCAGAGCTGCGTCGCCTGTTCAACTTTCCTCGACAGTAAAGTGATTTGTTGCATATAATTGCTTACTGAAAAAAAGTAAATGAATTGCAGTGAGCGTTACCGAGTAAGAAGTTTTCCGTCAACTATAAACTACAAAAAAACATAATTGATTGCAAGTAATTGATTACGTGTAATTCGTTATGTACAGGTCTGCACACTCACTGCGAACGTAAGCAGCAGGTTCCCGGAAGACCGACGTATAAAGCTTCGCGGCGTTTCATCATATCTGTCACACATTCTACTGTGCCAAAGCGTGACCAGGTTATGTCACATAAACATGTCATATAGCGGGCCACAGAGTTTCTAAAAAAATAAAAGAATTGTGAATGGATTGATATCTAAAACGATCCCCGTAAAATATTCGACAAGAATGCCCCCACATCCAATGAAACATATTGATTCGTCGCCCATACGCGAATGGCACGAAACGCACGCTTTGTGCTGAAAGACACGGCGTACAAGTTACATTTCGATCTCCGCAGAGGTTAGGCCCAGCATTTGTTCCGCAGTTGATATAAAATCCAACATTTCCGAGGGGTCGATGAAAGGTGGTTGCATTATAAAACTCGCAAGTACATTGGCGCGATGTGTTGTTTATGGTAGTTAATTGTCCTGCGGCACAGCGTACATTGGACAGACCACCAAATGCATCAATATACGGTTGTTTTAAAAATAATGCGTTTTCTCACCTGAGTCGACACTGTCGGTCTTGTTCAGTGTTGTTTGAAAAAAATGTCACAGTAAATTTCGCCCTAAGGGCGAAGCAATGCATGCGATAGCAACATAGCAATGTCATACGAAGTAAGGTTCATGAGCGGCTTTGGTACCAATATGAATTGTCGTAAACATGAGCTGATTAAGTAAGCAGGTGTGCTGCGGCGTAAGTAGACCGACATGAAGAGAGACTCGATGACCACGAGAAGGCGCGTGTGAAACGGTGGTGTTGATGAGAAGCGCTTCCCGTGGGCAGCGCGTGCGAAGGGACACACCTGTGTAGAGCTACACTGCCGATCCGGGCAGCATTGCATTTGTAGCGTGCGTTGGAAAATGTGGCCCAACTATTACTAACTGAATGAACAAGCGTGGTGTGAGCGCGCACAAACAAACATGAATAGATCACACTGAATGACTGCAGACAACGACTGTCAAAACGCTGGCAGCAAGCGCATACGCCGCAGCGGGCGAAGGTACGTGCGGTCTATCGCTTCAACGGAAACTGAGCGGCGAATGCACAGCGCATAAAGGTCAGAGCCGTGTGGAGATAAGAGACGGTGCGGGCGAGCGACGAGCCGTGTGGAGATAAGAGACGGTGCGGGCGAGCGACGAGCGCGGTTGTTGGCAGACTAGAAGTGCGCCCCCCCTCCCTCCCCCCCGCTCCCTCCGGCGCTGGCTTCTCGCTGCCTTGCTTGCGCGTGGGAGATTGAGTGCGTTCGCTCTCCGCGAAGCGAGCGGAAGCGCGCGTCCCCGCACGCTTCCGCTCGGGCATACGGCGCGCGGCGAAGATGTTATCTATACGTAACCTCAAGGCGACGGCGACGACGACGGCGACGCCGACGGCAGAAATCCGGTTGAAGTGTCCATATATTTGCTATCGCAATAAAACAAAAGCAGGAACACAAATGTGTTGTCTTGCCATCGGTGATTCAGGCTCAAATCGTTGTAGAAGAGGGGGATTTAACGGAAGAATAAAATGTTACATGGCCACACAGGCTGACTTTGCCACACAGGCGAACTCCCACGAACGCACGTCTTGTTCTTTCACCGACCAGCTGACAACTGGTACGTGGGTCCCAAGCTTCAGTTGGGCCCACTAGCGCACTTCATGAAGAGCGCTTCCCGAGGGAGGGCGCTATAGCGATATGCTAACAAATGGTACAAATTTTGTTTCAAAATGCTAATCAAATGACTTGTGAGAATAATGCAGCTTTCTACAGTCACCAGTCAGGTGCCCATTGTGTGAATCGGCCATCGATGGCGCCGACGGAAAGGGAAATTTCGCTTCTAAGATGTATAATTCGTAAGGTCTGCTGTATCGTTGCTGTCTGTTATGGTGCGGGATGTCGGTACGTGCCTTGTATTTTATTGTTTCTTATATATAGGTGTGTGACTGCGCTCTTTCTTATTTAAACGTTGCAGCTTGCGCCGAAGTACGGTGTACTGTAGAAGTTCTCGTAGCCGGAACTAAATGTTTCCTCAATCGTGAGAGCGCGTGCGTCCTGCTCCTTGCTTCCGTTGTCCTCATTCTCTTGCGCATCGTATTTAATGCCTACCTTCCTGTCGGTCGTGATCATGACTTGGTCACGACTGGTTTAAATAAAGAAAAAAAAAGGTAATTTCTGAAGAATTCAACGCTATAGAAGCGCCACTAACGCAACCCTTTAATTCGTATGAGCTTCCATCAGTTCGCTCGTCAGAGCACGGTCTCTGCTTTAGCAGATAATCATAACTCGCACAAAGCAAGACTGGCATTTATAAGCAGGTTTTACAGTGCATAGGAAGATACGCACCACTGCGTTTTCCTAAGGCGTGCTCTTTCAGGTGGCCATTGATTTGCGCTGCAGTGGTGGGGTTTCTTATGCTGTACCCCCTCGGCACAACAGCGTCTGAATAGCATTGCGTGTTTCTTCTGGCGTCCTCGCTGCAGAAAAGGAGTGTTGCGACCTTTGACAACTTGTAGGGAGCTGAGCAGCATTGCGAGAATGGTTTGTGCGCTAGAAGACGGGGCTACAGGACGCGCCGTTTCTATGTACGCGTCTTCTAGCGCAAAAACTATTCCCGCAATGCATAGCCATCTCGCCCAAATTGCCACAGGATATCTCGTACTTGTCGAATTTACGTGCACGCCCCCCCCCCCCCTTCCAGTGCGTATTGATCCCCACTCGGTGCTGGTTTTAAATATTTATTGAACCACTGACACACAAGACGGACTTAGGGGAGCCAGCACCTGAGCACCCTAAAGCTCACCTGCGTGCATGACTTACGCAGCGCCGACTGTATACAGGCAATGCAGTGGTACACAACAGCCGTCGAGCGTGCCGTTGCCGTACCTTTTTTTTTTTTCCCGCGAGGAAAGCACGCACAACGAACGTGCTCATTGTGTTAATGATACAGCTGCAATGACAAAGTGTGTACTGATCTAACCAGAAGTCTTCATCGCCACGTCTGTAGAACTGTCATTAAACGAGTGGCCAGATGGCGCTTCAGTCTCTATATTTCATGTTGTTTACGTTGCGCCGATCGAGAACAGTATATAAAATCTGAGATTGGTGGTGTCCGCGCATGCATTTCGGGCTTGGCAATGAAGTCAACGAGGGTGGCGATGTGGGCTTGTTACTTGATCATCATGCAGTGCAGAGAGAGAAAGAGGTTAACCAGACTTGGTCCAGTTTGCTACCCTACACGTGGGGAGTGAAAGAAATAGGCAGCAGTGCAGCGCAACAGGGACGGACCACAAGCGCTCGTGCCCTACTTGTGTGCCCGTCTGTGACGTATGTAGCGACGAAGTGGTTCTTGAAGGCGTGTGCATGGCTGCAGGCGCTGCCCAAGGCCGGTGTGCTTCGTGAAGACGCACAAGTGCGCCAGCTCGTCGGTGCAGAACGTGCTGCTGCGCTACGGCGACCGCCGCGGGCTGCGCTTCGTGCTGCCGCCGCGCACCAACTACCTGGGCCACCCGCGCCCCTTCCACCGCTCCATGGCGCCGGGCAGGCCGCCGTTCGACGTGCTCGCGCACCACGCGCGCTTCCACGAGGCCGAGATGCGCGCCGTGTTGCGGCCGCGGCCGCGCTTCCTCACCATCGTGCGCGAGCCGGCCGCACTGTTCGAGTCGCTCTACTCCTACTACGACCTCAGGGTGCGTCCATCTCTCTTTTTTTCTGCCCTTCACGCCGCCGCCGCGCTTCTATAGTCGCGTGGCCGAGAAATGGAAACGAAAAAGCTGTGCTTCCGCGAGAGCCTTACACCGACAGCCGAAGTCGCTTTGTGTTCCAGTATTATCGGTATTTTAGGAAAGATAGTTGCGCAGATGCCTCCCATCTTGAGATCCATTGCTGTACGTCCACTCCTCGCGCTTGCAGGCGAGCGCGCAGGCAAAACTGCTTCAACAAACACGTAAAACACGATAAAATTCTGGTCTTTTCCATTCCCGCAGGTTTAGAGCCTCGCGTTGGCAATGATGCCTTAACTCGCTATACAGATAACAGCTGGGGCCGGCAAATCTGTTGTTCAAGTTACAACGGGGTTCACTTGAAATACGGTTATAGCTAAAACAGAGTTCGAACTATTGAGAATCTATGTCGAGGTATTTCCATCTTGCGTTCGTTCGCGGACCAGCCGTTAAAACAGGAGAAAAAAAATAGTCACGATTCTTCTCATTTCGCAACTGTTTACCGAAATAACGTGAGCAGTGCATGACCAGCATGTCTTGCTGCCATGATGATGGTGATACTTTAATAGCATCCCCTTTCAAACGGGGGGGTGACAAATAGTCACCTAGCGTGCTTGATTTAATCAGGTATGCAATACATGTTTTATGTACACATCTCCTGAACCTTTTTTGTCCCCCTTCAAGATCTACCCTGCACCGCTACCTGTAAGCATCCGGTCCTATCGATCTCTACCCTGCTTTCTTTCCACCAATACTGTAAACGTCTCTTGCTTATCTCGAATGGTGACCGGTTGATGCTTCCGTCCACTTTAAACCCAAGCGCTTTTGGGAGGTGTACATTGGGTGAATCCCATCGCATTCCATTAGGATGTGCTGAGTGGTCTCCGGATTTTTGCAGCAGCATACACATGCCTCATCTACGTAGTTCCGAATATTTGCTCCTGTATGTTTTAGGAGCGAAGCTCCTTATAGCGGCACCCGTTCCGTCCCCGTCGTCGTAGTAGTAGTGTGTAACCAGTCTGAGAAAAATGAGAAAAAAAATTCCGAAGTTGTGTCCGTAGCGCGGAATCGAACCAGGGACCCCTCGCTTCCGAGCGCGCGGCGTTAGCCCACTACGCCACGAAGCGCGCATAGACACACGCACCACGATGGCAATAAATACCCAACATTAACGAAAGGCCGCGTTTCTAGAACGGCGCAACAAGGAAGACGACAGACGAAAGAACACACGAACACACGTTCTTTCGTCTGTCGTCTTCCTTGTTGCGCCGTTCTGAAACCATGCATCCGTACCAACTCTCCGCGTTTCTAGCGCGTTTCTAACGCGTTTGTGCTAGCGCGTTACGGCCCGTGTAAGAAGCTGGTGTAAGACGCTGTGGCCTCTCCGCCTTACCTTCAACGCGTTTCGAACGCGCTGCTCAAGGCGGTGGCAAGTCAAGTTCAAGTCGAGGAGCGTTTATGAATACGGGGAGGGGGGGGGGGGGTATACTCTCTCAGCAGTGATGTGATGGCGTCGGCAAACGCGGTGCACGTTCCGGCATGTGTAAATGGCTGCGTAAGACGCTGTGGCCGCTCCCCCTTACTAGAGAGTACTGCACGTTTCTAACGCGTTTGTGCTAGTGTCCCCTTAAGCGGGAGATCCGATGATTCCCTCCGGAGCTTCGCCCACTCATCATCATTCACCCCGTGGATATGCTGTGATTTTTTTGTCCTTAGGCAACCGGCTCGAGTCTCAAATAGCAAGGCACTGCCCTTTGTGTTACCGTACAGATTTTCCCTTCTAATTTCTTTCTTCTCATTCTTGTAAATCTCCATGGTCCTTTTAACGGCGGAGCTGTTTAAGCCGACCGTTATTAGTCCGTGCAGAGCGAGCAGAAAATGTGGGCCGATCCTGGCGCTAGTGCAGAAGGGGTCCAAGCGCAATGGCACATACCCCTGTGAACTAGCGAAGGTGTTTAAGCTCGAGGATGGTCCGTCCAGTGTACGGCGCAAAACCTCCGCCTGGCGATGACGTCATCATGCGTCGCCTAGAAACGCTTCGCCCCAACAGCGCCGACCGCGCCGAGCCTCGCCACAGCTGCGTGAGCCGTGACGTCATCGCGCGCGCCGCATCGCTTCGCCTTAGCTTTGCCGAGCCATGACGTCACCGCACCGTGCGGAGTATCCCGAGTATCGCGGCGGCGAGACGTCGGCGATTCGCAGAGGATCCGGAGTTACGAGCCCGCGAAACCGAGCAAAATTGTTTGAGCGTCCAGAAGGGTCCCTATACTTTAATGACCAAGTGTTCGTTGCTCCTTGAGCTGTCGATGATTCCGGGGTGATCTTGCGCGAAACGTGGCTGAGTCTCGAAGCATAACCTCAGCGCATCCACTTGCTCTGTACTCCTGGCCATGCCTCACTGTCGGGTAATGACCGCGCACACGTGGTCGCTCGAGAAATTACCCTCCGAGCTGCCCGGCATGACGACGATCGGAGTCCAGATCAGGTGGGCTCCCCACTCACATACAGAGACATATT
>NW_023606541.1:0-120001 GCF_013339745.2 Dermacentor silvarum
AGTGGAAATGGTTTGGATGTGTTACAACGTGAAGGATAAGCCTAAATGTTGATGGTCGAAGTCACAGTCATGAGCACGACTACGGCTTTCGTCTTAAGGTCTCTTAGGCGCAGCTAAAGGAACTCCTCAGGACTCATGACATAAATGTCATGACATGCGTGTCATTTAGGTTATGAAACAGCCGTCTACATCATGGTGCTCTTATTGTCGTTTCGTTAACATATGGTAGGTTAACACTGCTTCGCATAACATCGCATAACACACTGCTTTGCATAACATGGACTCCCACAGGGCGTGGGATCTGCCGGCTTTTTTTATACTTTATCTCTATATTTCTACCTTCATTGCTGCCCACTTAACCCCACCCCGTTGCAAAGTAGTAAACCGCATACACCTATGTTGTGAACCTCCACGCGTTTCATCTCGTTCTATTGCTGCAGGTTATGTCTCAAGTAGAACGAAAGCCTTCACAAACGCGATCAAATGAAGCTTAACTTTACTTAAAGCCTTATACGACCTGCTCGTTTTGTTTGTTCTTATTTATTATTTATGCGTTGATACCTTTATTCCATGAAACCCAACCATGGGCAAAGCCCAAAGAAACATTATGCAGGAGGAAATCCTGAACGCCTCGTTAAGACCTGATAACGGGCCAGATTTCCTGTAGTGCGTTAGTACACGCAGTCTTGGACAGGGACTTCCTCGCTGTCCATTCTGCGCAGTGTTTGAAGCAGCTCTCGAAGTGCGGTGCTCCTGAACTTTCCCAGGGTGTTCCCCGGAAGAGCGTCCGCAAAGAAGATTCCCCCGTGCAGGTGCTTGAAACTGTCCAATCTTCCTGCGTGAGGAAAAGGGCGGGTGCAGTGTACAAAGAAAATGAATGGCAGCACGAAAACATTTAGCGCAACTACGATAAGACCCAGAAAGAGAGAAAACGAATATGAAGGAGCAAGGCGCTGGTAACTCATTTTACGGAGCTATGTGCTCCGTTGTCTATTTGCGAGATCTGCTTTCATTCATTGGCTACCGACGCGGAACGTCGTCGTGGTGGCGGCACAGAGCATCTCCGCGCTTGAATAATTAAGCGCTACTGCGAAGACACCCAAATGAACAGAAAACTGGCATGAACGAGTCGTATGTTAAAGACGCATTTTGCGGTACAAACTGCTTGTGACATAGTTAACACCATTGTTGAGAGCCTCGTGCCTCCCCCATCCTTCACACCAGCTCTTGGAGTGCGTGAACTCAAGGCACAGGTATAGATAAATGTAGTCAATCGCCGCGGACTGACAAGGCTCGATAAAAAGTAAACATACAACAAGCACTTCATCCCTCAGCGTTCCTGGCTTGTGAAGAAGCCCGTGAAGTACATGGCGTTGACGAGCAGTAGCGAGGTGCGTGCGTCCACCTGGCCGGACTGGACGATGTCGGTCACCTTGCACTTGGTCTTCTCCTCGACCCAGGAGTTGATGACCGCGCGGGCGGCGTTGGGGTCACTCCGGAAGTCGACCTGTTTGACGGCGCCGTCGTACTTTCGGCATGACGCACGCATTCGGCAAGAGCTATTCGGCAAAACAGCAGCCAGAATCAGCAGCACCGGTAAAGTCGAAAAAATATTGACACGTCATTTCAGTACATTTCCGTGTGTTGTGCAGTTGTAGTTTGCTTGTGCTTTATTTTGCGCGCCGCGAAGGATTCGGGGGGGGGGGGGGGGGGAGACGAAGACGACGAAGAAGACGTTCTGCTCGATCGGAGCTGTTCTGCTGTGTGAGCGGTTGTTGCTTGTGCTGTTAATACCGTGACAAATTGGTGGAGGTGCTGGGTATCATCCTATGCCCTAATTTGACCTATCGACGCTTCAAGTCCCTACCACCATTCCCGCGATTCTGGAGAAAAACCGGGCACTTCGCTACAGCTGCCGCTTGCAAGGACTACCTCCTGAATACGGCCCATTGAGCCCAGTAAGAATGTCAACCACCGGGGCAAGTACGAGTCAGATGCAAGAGAGCGACACAGTCCAATCCACTTCTACCCCGAGTGTCGTCTATCCAGCGCACGTTCCGAAGTCATTTCATGGTGACGTGTTCGAGGACGTGGAGGATTGGCTTGAGCACTTCGACCGAGTCGCTGCGGTCAATGAATGGGACGACTCTAAGAAACTGCGCTACGTTTCATTTGCCCTTGAAGACAACGCTCGCACATGGTTCGAGAATCATGAGGGCTCCATCACTAGCTGGCAAGATTTCCGACGACAGCTTCGCGAGATGTACAGCAGCCCCGAAAGGAAAGAAAAGGCCGAACAGGCTCTGCAGAGTCGGTTTCAGAAGCCAAATGAAAGTGTGGCCATGTTTGTCGAGGACATGTCCCGCTTGTTCCGACGTGCTGATCCAGGTATGGCCGAGACAAAGAAAGTTCGCCTCTTAATGCGAAGGGTGAAAGAACAACTCTTCGCTGGACTCATGCGCAACCCTCCAGCTACCATCGCTGAGTTCATAACTGAAGCGACCACAATGGAGCGAGCGCTGCAGCAACGATCCCAACAGTACGATCGCCAAAGCACCGTCGCCGCCGTGTCATATTTCACCTGCGGACATGATTTAGCAGCACTCCGAGAGCTTGTGCGAAGCGTTGTGCGCGAAGAGCTTGAGGAAGTTCGCAAAACTGCTTGTCAGCCGACTGTTACTGCGCTTGGTGACACCATTCGTGACGAAATCAGGACCGTGACCCAACCATTGGCACCAACGCGAGCGGAAGCTCCAGTCCTGACATATGCCGAAGCCTTACGGGGCCCTCAACCATCGACGGTACGTTTGCCTTCCCCTGTTTCAGCTCTGCCGCCACGTCAATTTCCCGCTACAAACATAAACTCGTATGAGTACGTAGGCCCGAGAGATATCACAGGGAAATCATACGTGTGGCGCACCTCGGATAATCGGCCACTTTGCTACCACTGCGGCGAAGCGGACAATCTCTATCGTCAGTGCCCTTATCGGAGGATGGGCCTTCAAGGATTTCACCCTAACGCGCGTCGACCAAGTAATGGTGAGCGCCCACGCGAGATTGAGCAGCTCCTGGCCTCCCAACAGCCATGTTCTCCCGCACAAAGACGCCAATCACGTTCACCATCTCCGCGGCGCATCATCTCGCCTAGCCGTTACTCCACGTTTTCTGATGTTCGCAACAGGTCCCCAAGTCCACGCCCACGCCAGGAAAACTGAGGACAGCGACCTCCGGGGGTGGGGCCGCTGCTGATCGTCTTTACAAACACCCTCCGACACGAAAAGTTCACGACGACGATTTATCCGCCACGCCATACTCTGAAAACGACGCTGGAATTTCCGCCGATATTACAGTAACCGTCGACAATTACCAGGTCACCGCTCTCGTTGAAACCGGCGCCGACTACTCCGTTATGAGTGGTGAATTGGTGGCTACTCTCCGAAAGGTGACCACACCATGGAATGGTCCCCAACTCCGTACTGCCGGTGGTCATCTCGTGATGCCGGTTGGAAGGTGCACTGCCCGAGTGCATATCTGCGGCTCTGTCTTCATCGGATCCTTCGTCATACTGCGGGAATGCTCCACGCAGCTCATCTTAGGAATGGACTTTCTTAGAGAATATGGGGCCATTATTAATCTTTTAGAGCTGTTGGTAACATTTTCACGCAACGCAATCTCGAACGAATGCAAATTGCACAAGATAGCTTTGCGTGTCTCTGACGATTCCATGACCATACCACCTCGTTCCAGTGTACTGGTTACCGTAGTGAGCGACAATAACCGAAATGCCCTGGGAGTTGTTGAAACCAATGTGTCCATCCTCTTCTCTCGTCAAGTATGCGTCGCCCGCGGCCTCCTCGAACTGACCAAACAGCCTGCTGAAATCCTAATCACGAACTTCAGTCGCGAATACCAGCACTTCAAGAGGCACGCTGTTGTCGCTTACTTGGAAGAAATCGCGACGGGAGAACCAGCCTATCACTCGCAGAACTTTCCTCCGTCCAACACGATGAGAAGCAGTTTACAATTCAACTCTATGTGAATTCTAAACTATCGGCTCAACAACAAGATAGTCTTCGCTCTCTTTTGCTTTCCTTTAGCGACTGTTTTGCCACGACGTCAAAAATCAAGCAAACACCCGTTGCGAAGCACAGAATTATATCCGAACCCGCCGAAAGACCCATCCGACAGCATGCCTACCGTGTGTCTCGAAGAGAACAAGACGCCATTCGTGAGCGAGTCAAGCAAATGCTTGCTGACGACATCATTCAGCCATCTACAAGTTCATGGGCAACACCAGTGGTGCTAGTTAAAAAGAAAGACGGCACACTGCTTTCTGCATTGAATATCGCAAACTCAACAACGTTACAAAGAAAGACGTCTATCCGCTACCTCGCATCGACGACTCGCTGACCGACTTCGACACTCCAGATATTTTTCATCCATGGATCTGCGTAGTGGTTATTGGCAAATAGAGGTCGATGACCGTGACCCGGGAAGAGACCGCATTTATTACTCCTGACGGACTCTTTGAATTCAAGGTTCTTCCTTTTGGTCTGTGCTCTGCTCCTGCGACTTTTCAAAGAATGATGGACACTGTTTCATCCGGTCTTAAGTGGCAAACGTGTCTTGTTTATTTGGACGACGTCGTCGTTTTTTCGGAGACTTTCGAGCAGCATCTTCAGCGTCTTCGTGCAGTGCTTGATGCGCTCCGAAGTGCAGGCCTGTCACTCAAGCCCGAAAAATGCCACTTCGGTTACGAGGAGCTGAAATTCCTTGGTCATGTCATAAGCTGCGATAGAATTCGCCCGGATCCTGAAAAAACGCGAGCTGTTGCAGCCTTCCCAACGCCTACGAACAAACGCGAGGTTCGCCGTTTTTTGATACTTTGCGCGTATTACCGTCGCTTCGTACCAAATTTTTCGAAAATAGCTGAGCCCTAGCATTACCTCACAAGAGACAATGTCGCTTTCGTTTGGAACCCCGAGCAACATCGCGCTTTTTGTGACCTACAACAACGACTTGAAACTCCTCCAATCCTAGGTCACTTCGACGAAGACGCCGACATTGAAGTACACACAGACGCGAGCAATGTCGGTCTCGGCGCCGTCCTTGTGCAGCGGCAAGAAGGTATAGAAAGAGTGATCGCCAACGCTAGTCGTGCCTTGTCATCGGCCGAATCGAACTACTCCACTACAGAAAAAGAATGTCTAGCTGTTGTGTGGGCGATATCCAAGTTCCGACCATTTTGTACGGAAGACCTTTCAAAGTAGTCAGTGACCACCATTCGTTGTGTTGGCTTGCCGGTCTCAAAGACCCCTCAGGCCGCCTTGCTCGATGGAGTCTTCGCCTTCAGGAGTTCCACGTTGCGGTTGTCTATAAGTCGGGACGCAAGCACACAGATGCCGACTGTCTGTCCCGCGCTCCTGTAGAAACGACTTCGCCTGAGCTAGCTGAAGACGAGTTTCCTCTGCGCCGTCACGGCGTCTGACTTGGCTCAGCAACAGCGTGATGACCTGGAGCTTCGCCCGCTCATCGACTACCTTGAGGGCCAACTTACACAGCCACCACGTCCATTACGACGCATAATTTCGTCGTTCTTTCTCCACAACAACGTCTTGTACAAGCAAAGCTTTGACTCCAGCTCTCAAGCCGATCTCCTGGTGGTACCATCTGCGATGCGAGAAGAGATCCTGCATGCTTGTCAGGACGAACCGTCCTCTGGCCATTTGGGGTTCACGCGTACTCTCGGGCGTATCCGCCACAAGTACTACTGGCCTAAACTGTCCCGTACCGTTAAGCAGTACGTGAAGACTTGCCGAGACTGCCAGCGGCGCAAGACGCGGCCTATATAACCAGCTGGCTTGTTACAACCTGTCGAACCACCTCGGGCACCCTTTCAACAAGTAGGAATGAACTTGCTTGGACCATTGCCGAAATCTTCGGCTGCCTACCGATGGATAATAGTTGCGACAGATTATCTCACTCGTTACTGTGAAACAAGACCACTTAAACGAGCTACTGCTAACGACGTCGCCAATTTCTTCATGCATGATATCGTCCTCCGCCATGGCGCACCATCCGTGGTTATTACCGACAGAGGGACCGCTTTCACAGCCGAACTCCTGGATGAAGTGATGACCCTCAGCGGCACTGTTCATCGTCGGGCAACAGCTTGTCATCCACAGACGAACGGCCTAACCGAACATCTCAACAAGACCATCGCTGACATGCTTTCAATGTATGTCGAGGTGGATCACAAGAACTGGGACAGCGTCCTTCCTTTCGTAAGATACGCCTATAATACCGCCGTTCAAGAAACCACAGGATTTACTCTTTTCCGCTTGCTTCACGGCCGCGAGGTTACCACAATGTTAGACGTAATGCTCCTGACCGACGCCTTCGCATCTACCACAGTGAATGCTGCCCAATATGCTCAGTGCGCCGAGGAAGCTCGTCAGCTAGTTCCCCTGCGCATTCGATCTCATCAACACTACGATGCTCACAGGTACAACCTCCGACACAGAGAAGTTACCTACCACCCCGGAGACAAAGTATGAATCTGGAGTCCCGTCCGCCAGCGCGGGAGGTCGGAGAAACTTCTCCGGCGTTATTTCGGGCCTTACCGGGTTCTTCAACGCCTCAACGACGTCAACTACACAGTTGTTCCAGAGAGCACCACGCGAAGCTCCCGCCGTACACCACAACCGGACATCGTCCACGTGGCTAGGATGAAGCCATATTACGCACACTGACCATCTACCTTCCCTACTTCGAAGGCATCGAGACGATGCTTTTCCAGGGGGGGGGGGGATAATGACACGTCAATTTAGTACATTTCCGTGTGTTGTGCAGTTGTAGTTTGCTTGCGCTTTATTTTGCGCGCCGGGAAGGATTCGGGGGGGGGGGGGGGGGAGCGAAGACGACGAAGAAAACGTTCTGCTCGATCGGAGCTGTTCTGCTGTGTGACCGGTTGTGGCTTGTGCTGTTATTACCGTGACAATATGCAGTAAATCAATGAAGTGAACAAAATACGGAAACCAACGATTACCATTAAACACATCACTGGCACTAGTACTACAAACACAATATACAACTATGGTTTCTTTATTTCGTTCACTTGAGTCGAAGCAACAAGAAAAAAATAAGGAAAATACATTTTCAGCAGCTGTTGATCACATTTTCAAGATCAAAACCAGGTGCGTAGCTATAGCTTGCTCTTTTTCGACGGCCTCTTGCACCGAGAGCTCCTCTTGATTTCTTTTTTAGGTTCAGTCTCAAAGCATAGGTAAAAAAGCCGGCAGATCACACGCCCTGTGGGAATTGATCTTATGCGAAGCTGTGTGTGGGGAGCCTACCAAGTTAACGAAACGACAATAAGAGCATATCAATATAGGCACGCATGGCAATCTAGGCACGCATGGCAATATAGGCACGAATAGCAATATATGGCACGCATGTCATGACATCGGTATCATGAGTCCCCAGGAGTCCCTTTAGCTACGCCCAAGAGACCTTAAGGCGAAAGCCTTAGTCATGCTCATGAATATGACTGACCATCAACCTTTAGCCTTTTTTTCTCACCTAGTACAATATCCGAACCAATTCCACTGGTTTTGAATGTAATTCTTTTTTTAGCTGAGTCATGGTCATAACTATGACTTGTAACATTACACGTTAGTGTTTCCTTCACTTATTGCCGACGTCCGAACCCATTTGAGTGGTTTGTAAGTGTTCTTCTTTTTTCGCTGAGTCATTGTCATTTTTGCTGAGGTCATGCTCTTGACTGTGACTTCTACCATCTTCCTTTATTGTTTCCTTCGCTTAGTGCTCACGTAAGAACCCATTTGAGTAGTTTTTGAGTATATGACTTCGTAATTGACGTCTCTCACTCGCCGCAACACTTTGTAAGGTCCGAAGTAACGACTTAGAAGTTTCTCGGATAAGCCTTTGCAGCGGACAGGGGTCCAGACCAGAATCTGATCTCCTGGTTGGTACTCGACTTGTCGATGGCGGAGGATATAGTGTCGTGTGTCAATGCACTGTTGTTTCTTTATGATTGTGCGAGCTAGTTGGCGTGCTTTCTCGGCGCGCTGCACACAGAGCTCAGCGTCTTGGTCAAGATGATGAAGGCTGTCGCATGGAGGCACTGCTTCAAACTTGGTCTGGACTTCACGACCGTACACAAGGTGGAATAGCGTGAAGCGTGTGGTCTCTTGTGTAGCGGTGTTCTGCGCAAGCGTTACGTATGGAAGTACTGCATCCCGCGTTTTGTGTTGTACCTCTACGTACATAGACAGCATGTCAGTCATCCTTTTGTTGAGCATTTATGTCAGGTCATCTGTCTGCGGGTAATACGCAGCCGTCTTTTGATGCGTCGTAACATGTAACATGTCTTCAATGAGCCGTGCCGTAAATGCCGTTCCTCGGTCGGCAATGACGCAAGACGGGGCACCATGACACTGTACAATGTTATGTACAAAAAACTGTCAGCCCTTCCACTGGGGTGGAGATGGAAGACCAGCGAAGTTGTACTATGGTGGGAATTATGTACTTTCAATTATGACTATTAAGATGTAATGATGTAATTGGTTGTTTGAACTATTAAAGAATGAGAAATATATATGATTTGGTGGTCTTCGTTTATTTAGTGACCACAGGGGCCATGGCCTTTATGGTCGCTACGGTACAGCGCCATAGGGTGTACGACAAAGGTTGACACGTTCTTCATAAACACGTCACCAACGCCGCACGTGTTCGGTGGGCACGGCGGACCAGGAACTGCCATGACACTGGCAGGAGCCTCGTTCTTCATTGTGCAGGGGTCTCTTGGATTCGCCGTGATATCAACTTCTGATCATGAACGTCTCGCCGAACATCGTTTCTGCGATGTACGCATATGCACCATCGGTGGTGATATGACGCCTCAAATCTCAACGTCATCCCCAGAGGCAACCCTGCTCCTAACAATCCCTTTTCAGCTCAGTTCTGTGACGTCATCGGTGATCGCCCGTATAAACGAAGCGCAGCAGGAACTTTCCTTCTGTGGGAACGGCGGACCAGGAACTGCCATGAAACTGACAGGAGCCTTGTGCTTCATTGTGCAGGTTGTTTCCGATGCAAGCTCCTTGCGTAGCGATTATCGTGGTGTTATGGTCCTGCCGGGCCCACGGCGATGCCTGGCTATGGCTTATGATTGTCTCGTTCTGTGCAAATTGCACCTTTGGGGAGATGTTGAAGTAAATCCCGGCCCTAGACAGACCGATATGCTTAAACAGTTATTAGAGGGGCAGGCTTGCCCCTGTAATAACTTTATATCGGAACTGTATTTCTTGTATAGCGTGACTCTTCGTAACGATATACAAGAATTGTAGACACATTTCTTGAAAAGTGAGAAGCTGGTTTTGGAAGTTTACAGCACGTTTGACAAAATGCAGACACAAATCACGCAAACTATAGATATCCCGGTAGCAAATACCCGTAGTTTACAGTCTATTGAAAATTTCATCAGCTTCCAGGCTAAAAAGCTAACAGACCTTGAGGATCCAAACCGACGATCCAATCTGATCATTCATGGGATACCTGAAATTCCAAATGAGACAGAAAATGCGCTCAAAGATAAAGTTCTTAAAGATGTATTTAATGACAAATTGAATGTACAGTGTGATTCTCTCGGTTGGGTTCATAGATTGGGAAAGCAAGGTGACACGCGACCGGTAATTCTGTATCTTCGGAATTTTAATGAAAAGAAAGAAATACTGCAAAATTCAAAAAAAACTGAAGGAAACAAGTATTTTTATCCAGAACGACTACTCGCAATCTACCTCGAAGAAGCGCAAGCTTCTCTGGGAAAGTGCGAAACACGATAAACTTCAAGTAAAGAAGGTGTCACTTATACACGACAAGCTCAAAGTAGACAGGCATATTTTCTTTTGGGACGAATCACAAAACAAATGGGTACAGGTTGCAGATAGTCTACCTCGGCAAACCCAATAGTGAGACAATGAACCTCCAAGGAATAAGCAACTAAGATTGTTAAATAATATTGCTAGAAGTATTGCAAATAAAGCAGATTCCTTAGAAATACTGTTGCTTCAACACGACCCTCACATTACTGTTATTCCAGAAACTTGGCTTCGCGACGATATTAACGACCAAGACATCTTTCCACCCTCCTATAGTGTTTATCGCGTGGATAGGTCTTCTAGGGGAGCAGGTGTGGCAGTCCTAATTAAAGGTCCGATAGAGACTCTCGTTGTGGACATAATACCCACGTTGGAATGTTTATGCATTAAGGTATCTCTTTGGGGTTTTACCCTCGTTATGTTCGCTATCTACAGAGCTCCTGACTCCCCTCGTGATATTTTGCATGAATTACGGTCTTGTATGAATATATATTTACACAGTAAGATTATTCTACTAGGTCATTTAAATTTGCCCGGTGTAGACTGGATGCGCCTTCAGCCTGGGCCACATCACAGTCAGGATAATAATGTACTCTTTGATATCATGTTAACACATGATCTCAGACAAGTTGTTCTTGAGCCGACACGTGTGCAGGGTTCTTCATCTTCACTTTTGGACCTTGTTTTCTTAGCTCAGAAATTCGCTGAATTCACGGTAGTGATCGCGCAGGGCTTATCTGACCACTATCTTGTTTGCGTTTGCTTACAGCCTGTTTCCTGTGCTAAAACTATAACATCATCTGTTCATTTTGTCAAAGATTATTCTCGCGCGAACGATGCATACGTGTTTGATTACTTGGAAAATTGTCTAACTGATCCTGACTAAAATAATGTTAACTTACTTTGGACCCGCTTTAACTACATGTGTCGTTCTTTCCTTGATAAATTCATACCAAATAAAAAAACAAGTTCACAAGCAAAAACCATGCATCAATCGCAACATCATTCACCTGAAACGTAAAATTAGGAGTTTAAAAAAGGCCCGTACGCAGCCAAACTTAATACCTGAAGTGCAAGACAAGCTTGCACTTGCCGTGCGTAGATCAAAGGATTATTATTTTAATTCATCTCTGCCTAATTTTATTACAAACAATCGAAGTAAACTTTGGAATTACATTGCCGAGATGAAGAATCCAATATCCCAAATGGCAACAAATGGACAGATGGTTACGGAGAAGGTTGAAGCTGCTCATCACTTTAGTATGTTTTTCATAGTGTCTTCTCGAATCCCAGTGAGTCTTCACGTAAATGCCCAGTGTACAAACCGTTTGATGTGAATTTTATATCGTATGCTGGTGTACTCTCTATGGTGCTGAACCTAAAACCGAAATGTTCAAGTGGGCCTGATAATATCCCTAATTTGTTTCTCCATAGATATGCTGTAACCTTATCAAAGTTTCTTGTTATAATATTCCATGCTTCATTATTGTCGTCTGAATTACCGAGTGATTGGAGAACTGCCAGAATAGCACCAATTCATAAAAAGGGAGACCGTTTACTTGCAGAAAACTACTGTCCTATTTCTTGAACGTGATCATGCTGCAAGCTCATCGAGCATATAATAGCAAAAAGCATAACCACATATCTAGAAAATCATTCAGCACGGGTTCAGAAGAGGGTATTCGACTGTCGGAGAGCTGGTCACTTTAGTTCATTTCTTTGCATCAACCCTTGACAAGAATGGACAAATAGACATAATTTTCCTTGACTTCCGTAAGGCATTCGATACGGTACCTCATGATAAATTAATTCTAATACTTGAAAATGCAGGAATCCGTCAGGTGTTCCCCAGGGCAGTGTGCTCGGTGCTCTTCTTTTTGTTCTATATACTAATGATATTGTTAACACGGTTGAAGGTGGTGTACAGATTCGATGCGATGATTGTGTGCTCTTTAAAGATATTCTTTCTCTCCATGATCAGACCAGTTTATGTTGTAGTTTAAATAACACTCTTGCATGGTGCAGGTGCTGGCGAATGACACTAAACACAGATAAGAGCGTACTACTGCGAATGACACATAAGAAATCACCCCTGCCTATACATATAAGTTAGGTTCATCACCTCTTCATGAAGTCACTAGCTATAAATACGTAGAGTGACTCCTAACAATACATTACCATGGAATGATCACATACGTAACACTTGTGCTTCAGCCTTCAGAAATATGTGCCTGTTGAGACACAAACTTAAGAAAACTCAATCTAACGTTAAAATGCTATGCTACAACTCCCTAATTAGACCTAAGCTGGAATATGCTTGCGTAGTTTGGAATCCGTACACAAAAACTAATATCAATAGTCTTCAGAGAATTCAGAGAAAAGCGGTCAGATTTATATTTCACAAATTTTCCAGATGTGATTCCCCCACTGAACTTATGGAAATTATTAACATTGAGCCACTCGAACTTAGACGAAAGAAACTGAGACTTGAATTCCTTAAACTACTTCACACCAACAAATTATCCCTTGACCCATCTGAACAATTATCGCAGTTATCGACCAGAACTACAGGCCACCGCCGACATGATGCATTAACCCCTTACTTTGCAAGAACAAACACATGAGTTTTCTTTTTTTCCGCGAACTGTAACCGAAAGGAATTGTATGATTGTATCCACTTACTTATCTTGTAGTTTCATGGTTCTGTATGCTTTGTCAATCTGATTTTCATTGTATGTACCATATGTCGGCCACCCTGCTTGGACCACGTGTCCACAGTATTTAATATATCAAAATAAATTAATAAAATATACGCGGGCAAAACGCTGCCGCCGTCGAAAACAGTTGTGCGCGTTGTTTGAGTGACTACCACTGATCTCCACTAGGGTTGCTAGATGGCGCTACGCACGCGCGCACGTGAAGCCGCCGGAAGTCGATGCCCTTGTCCCGGAAGCGAGCGCCACGGACAGTCGATTGCTGCTGTTGGGACAGCGTTTTTTTCGATTTTTTGGAGAAAAATCGAGCTTGTTGTACGGTTTAAAGCAGTTTGGCCTTTGTCATGCAGGTTTCCGCTCTCGAAGCCGCAAATCTTCCAGCAGTGGGTGATTAACCTCAAAAGGGACAAATGGAAACCAGCTCCAGGCAGCAGGCTTTGCAGTGACCATTTTACGGAGTCTTGTTTCGACCGCTCGGGCGCAAGAACTCGTCTTCAGCACGATGGCGTCCCAACGCTGTTTGGGACGGCTCATGGCTATGACATAAATAAATGCACTGTTCTGTTGCGTATAATTGTTGTCCGCTTTCATACGAATGTGTAGTGTTCTTCGGTGGTTTAACATATGCCCACCTCATTATCAGCAGAAAGTGAAGAGTAACTATTATACAGCACTGAAGGGACTTTTCCTCAGCTATACGCAAACAGTGCTCAGGTTACAACTTAGCCGTTGTTGTATATCAACAATTCAACAACTTGCGGTGCCAATTCCAGTTTGGTCAAGGTTGTCATGATAAGTGGATATATTTTAATCGATCACCATACAATAGACCTCACTGTCGTTGCGTTTCTTAAATGACTTAGTTTACTGTATATTGTTCTCGGTAAGCCCTTTAGAGCTTAATGTGGTACACTTCATCTTTTTGAAGCGAAAGCTTCATTACGCTACCTCGGGCAGCCTTCGGCGACTCAACAGTTTTTACCTTGAGAGCTAGAGGTCAAACCACAAGAAAGCATTAAGGCGCGTTTATAGTCCGACGTTATCGGCACGCGGGCGAGCATCATCAGACGCTGGGCGCGTCGGAGCGCATTGGCAGCGCGTCAGGTTACGTTTGTTCAGGTTACACTGTTCGCTTTACAGAAATGGAGTGCTGGCGCAAAAATTGCTCCTTACATTTCCATGTGCACTTTAGGACAGAGAGGGTGGCGTTTCTGAAACCTTTCAACGGTATGCAAACATGAAACGACATACACTGTCGTGCGTGTGTACGTCATCGTAAACATGTGATTACTACCCATTTTGTAATGAAAAAAATATCGCACTGCAAAACCATGTTAACGAGCGTGAAAATCACTGGCAGAAAGGACAATTCGAAAATATGTCACTCTAGTGTGGGAATCTTTTTGTCTTAAAACGGCGCATTCAGCCAAACTTTTTTTGGGTTTGAGGCTGCTGCATGCTAGTGAGCATGTGATTAGAGATGGGTCGCTCAGGTATATTCTAGGCACTATAGCTCAGGAGCGAGCCGGATTTTGTGAGCGGCTCTTTTTAAAGAGCGAGTGAGCGGTCGTTCAGTAAAAATGAGCGGCGGTTCTTTTGGAGAAAGGAAGCCGGTTCTCTCGCGTTCAGAGAGCTGTGCCGATGCGTTCCGTCAGAGCCGGGTCTTCTGTTGGGTGCGATTTCCGTGCCATCTATCAGCGGTACGAGAAAGCAACTGCCCTCCCGCCCTTCCTCGCAAGAGTCGCCTTCACCCCCTCGCCTTCGGCTGAAGAACGAAAGAACCGCCGCTCACTCACTGAACCACCGCTCCCTCGCTCTTGAGCGCTCAGGAGCGAGCCGCTCTTTTCGCCTCAGCTCCCTCGCTCTTTATAAGTCCCGGCTCGCTCCTGAGCGCTCAGGAGCGGGCCGCTCTTTTGAAGACCGAGGGAGCCGTGGTTCAGTAAGTGAGCGGCGGTTCTTTCGGAGTGAGGAAGCCGGTTCTCTCTCCTTGAATTAGCCGTGCCAAACCGTTCCGTCACAGCTGGGTCTTCTGCTGGGTTTCGATGTTTTTCGATTTCTGACCGACGAATGGTGGCCGGTGTGGGCCGAGTCGCGCTACTGGTACGCGCTCGCAGTGTGTGGTGTGCGCAGCGGTCCCCTTGGTTTTTCGTGCGTCTTATGGTGTGGCACCCGATGCCACGGAGGGGAGAAGTAAAGAAGTCTCAATTGGCAAAGGATGATACCGTTCGTTGCCTGCTGCTGGTCGAACGATGTCGCACGACTCTCACCGATCGCACATCGTGCGCTTGTCCAATAACACTTCGAAGATGGTCTTCCGTGTCTTTAAAGGGGCCCCTAAACCATCTCAGATATTTTTGAACATTTCAAGTAAACGCTCATCGAGTTCAGAATGCCGTCACGATCAACGATGACAAACGCTGCAGCGCTACGCGCTGCGGGAGTGCAAAAAAAAAAAAAAAACAATGCCGTTCTCCTCCCCTCGCCTTTCCGGTATCCCCAGCGGTCGTCACGATGTCAGCAGGGGGAATCGGGTGATGTCAAGTGCGGAAACGATGTCGGTTGATTGAACGAGAACCTACGACTTCCGGTTAGTCTGCTAGCAGGTACGCGCGCTTTCTGCTCTTCCTCGTCGTGTTGCTCGTTTGTGTGCCCTTGCGAATTGGTAATTACAGCCCGCAACGCAAGTGCCAAATCGCTCGCGTTCCAACACAATCGTGCTTAGCGGTCTGATTAGTTGCGCGAACAGAGTGCGACAGTGTTTGCCTTTCCAGACGTGCACGCAACACAGGGTCTATAGCGGTACGCTTCGCATAACACGGGCCACCACCGCAGCAACAGCAGGTAGCCGAAAAGCGCTGAGTCCACGTTACCGGCACGGTAACTCATCGCACGCCGCTTGCCATTCACGGGCCGCCATTCGACATTGCTCGCAAACGGCGATATTTCCTTGCCGTACGTAGAGAGGATGAGACCGGTACTCATTTGTGCGGCAGATTCACCGCCGCTGATCGCTCGACGGCGCCGATATCGTCGCTAGGCGTTTTCTGGTTCCCTTCAAAGCTAAAACGGACGGCGCTTTGAAATGAAATACCGATGCTCACAAGCCGCAATATTTTCTTATCGTTGTTATCGCTCTTCGGAATACTTGTACACAAAGAAGAAAAATACGCTGATATTAGCGGCGCCGTCGGCTGCGATACGAGCACAGCCGAGCCCGTCGTCTCCCGGCTGCAGCTGATATTTTCGTTGCTGGTGGCGGAGGCGCGCAGGTTCGCGGTCGTCGATTGGGCGATTGATGGTGCAGCGGGTGGGGCGCCGGCCGAAGTGCCGTCTACTTGGGACACCTCCTGCGCGGCAGACGTTCTACGGCACTGGCGGACGGCTCCCCGTCGGTATATGTGTCGCTAGCGTGGACGTCACCGGAAGTATGCAGTGTTTTGAGAAGCGCGTTGGTGATGACGTATGTCACGTGACCTTTCGAGAAGCACTCCCCGAGGAGGGGAGACCAGCCGATGAGGAGAGTAGCGAAGGAAAGAGCGAAACGAGCGAGGGCTGTTTTTCGGTCATCAAACGCGTGTAACTCCGCTATTACGGCACCATTTCGAAAAATTCCCGTGGCTACGTGTTCGTTGTACACTCGTGCATAACTGCAACACCAGAACTAAATTTCGACCTCTGGGTGGTTTAGAGGCGCTTTAACGACAAGAGGTGAACGTACAGTTTACGTCCTCGTCTTCATTTGTGCTAATTAGTGTAGTCATGAAAATGTCGCCCATGACATCCACTTGAGTGCATTTTCTGAGCGTGTATCATTAGCACGTCAATAAAACGAGGAATATGATCTGTTGTGTTGTAATAGAACGTCATTTCTTTTTTTTTCTTATTTTTGTCCTGGTTTATGATGGCATGATCGCCAGTATCGCGCGTGCACTCAAGAGAAAGAAAAAAAAAACGAAATGTATGTGCGGCAGTTTTGTGGATCTTTCGTATGATTTTTGTATTGTACTTCAAGAAATTATTTCTACATTCATTTTGCATGGCGTTACAGCTTACTCATATTATAGTGAATGTACGTATGTGAATAAATGAATAAAGTTGAAACATAATGTACAATCATTTTGGGTTCTTAGTTTGACAAAAGTTGATTTTAGAGTACCCTCAAAAACGGACAAGCTTCTGTAATGACGATAAAGTTACACATTTTTTTTTTGAAAAAAGTACGTCGCATTCGGCCTGTCACAGTATCACAAGCGTTTTATCCCCAATATCAGAAAAGAAAGCTTCATTACAACAAAAAATTCACGCTTTTAATATATGTAAAAATATTCTCTAAACATAGCTAAAAATACCAATAACACGGTTATTAAATTATGCATATATCGTTTTTTTTTCAAAGTCACATAACTATATAATATGCATAACACAGGTTACACGTTTAAGTGAACCGGTGAGCCGTTCAAATGAACCATTTCATTTCAGTAAGCTGAGCCGTTCCGAGCCGCTCACTGAAGTTAGCCGTTTTGCCCATCCCTACATGCGATATTTAAAAAAAAAACGCAAAAAGGCCCTGCGAAAGGGCGCAGGACCACGGTCTTCCTGCCATTACGTGGACGCGGCCAGCGACTACTACGGACTTCCCACAGGGGGTCCCCACGTGGTTCCTCCGGACCAAATAAAGTTCATGTCTGTCTGCCTGTCTGTGCCATCACGAGGACAGTGGCCGCTCGAAAATACTTCATTTTCTTGCTTAAGAACCGCAGCAGACGCCAGCTTCCGGGACATGCGGGGGAACTTCCGGTAGCTTCCAGTAGCTTCCGGACATGCAGGAGAACTTCCGGTAGCTTCCCGATGAAGGGGGTGCGCCGTCCAGCCGTTTTTGTGGAGGTGTCAACCGCTGTCAACACGCTGGCTACGTGACGGAACGGCTAAACGCCGTTGTCGACACTGTAATGGCACGTACACACTAGCGGCAGAACGCGCGCGGCGCGCCGCCGGCGGCAAAACGCAGCAGCTGCAGGGCGGCCACACCAACCGGCGGCGCGCCGCTATGGCAATCACGTGACAGACTAGACTCTCTCTCCTCCTTCTCGAACTATCCGTAAGCTTGGTCCGGGAGCTGACGCGTGCAGATGATAGTGCGAAACGAGTTTCCGGCTATCACCGGACGCGAGTACGAAACGAGTGGTTGGGCGGGTCCGCATGACACCAGTTTTCCGCGGGCACGTCACGGAAGCGGGCCGCTCTCATTGGTCTCCTTCATCCGCGGCACGCGGCAAACCGCAAAAAATGAGTCCAGGAGCTATCCCTGCCGCGGAAAGAAAAAATGTCACAGTTTCGCCCTAAGGGCGAAGCAATGAATGCGATAGCAACACAGCAATGTCATACGAAGTAAGGTGAGCGGCTTGGTAACAATATGAATTGTAGTAAACATGAGCTGATTAAGTAAGCAGGTGTGCTGCGGCCTAAGTAGACCGACATGAAGAGAGACTCGATGACCACGAGAAGGCGCGTGTGAAACGGTGGTGTTGATGAGAAGCGCTTCCCGTGGGCAGCGCGCGTGCGAAGGGGCACACCTGTAGCGCTGCACTGCCGATCCGGGCAGCATTACATGTGTAGCGTGCGTTGGAAAATGTGACCCGACTATTACTAACTGAATGAACAAGCGTGGTGTGAGCGCGCACAAACAAACATGAAGAGATCACACTGAATGACTGCAGACAACGACTGTCAAAACGCTGGCAGCAAGCATACGCCGCTGCGGGCGAAGGTACGTGCGGTCTATCGCTTCAACAGGAACTGAGCCGCGAATGCACGGCTCATAAAGGTCAGAGCCGTGTGGAGATAAGAGACGGTGCGGCGAGCGACGAGCGCGGTTGTTGGCAGAAGAAAAGTGCGCCCCCCCCCCCCCCCCCCGCTTCCTCCGGCGCTGGCTTCCCGCTTCCTTGCTTGCGCGCGGGAGAGATAAGAGACCGTGCGGCCGAGCGACGAGCGCGGTTGTTGGCACAGTAGAAGTGCCCCCCCCCCCCCCCGCCCCCTCCGGCGCTGGCTTCCCGCCTCGTTGCTTGCGCGTGGGGGATTGAGTGCGTTCGCTCTCCGTGATAGCGTGCGTCCCAGCACGCTTGCGCTCGGGCATACAGCGCGCGGCGAAGATTTTATCTATACGGAACCTCACGGCGACGACGACGGCGACGGCTACGGCGACGGCGACGCCGACGGCAGAAATCCGGTTGAAGTGTCCATATAATTGCTATCGCAATAAAACTTGCTTCGCGGCTGCTTTCGCGGCGCGCCGCGCGCGTTTTTGCCGCTAGTGTGTACGTGCCATAAAGGTACAGTCAACCACAAAAGTTTGCGGACCACGTGAGCGCGTGCCAGACTGCCTATCCACGCCACTAGCGGTACGCCACCTAGCGGCGACAGGGGCGCTCTCCCGGATATGAGCCCTCTTGGTACTCGCCTGCCTGTTAATTTTTTATTCCCGTGCATGACATTGTTAGTTCGTTGTGTTGACGCAGAGCGCTGTCTGCGATAAGACCGCCACATATCTGGCTTGATAGCAGTATCGGAGCAATCACTGCAACCTTTGTCGACTGGTGTGCCAGTGGGTAGATAAGTTTCACGAAGCGCTGCGACGATTTTTTTACGCGACGTTTACTGGCGCACTTTGGTTGGCAGCATCTTGGTCCAATGAGTGTTGCTGCTTGTGCGTCTTGAGAAAAAGGGTAGGGAGGTGTTTCACTGTCATCAAAAATAAAGAAAAAGCGGATGCATAGAAAATTTTCTTTCACACATAGGCGCATCTTCGCATCAGTCGCTGAAAACGTAGTAGACTTGCTTCAGGCCACGTGGTGATTGCCTATTTGGAAAGATGACGCTGCGTGTTCCACTTGACGAAAGAAGGCACATTGTGCGTTTATTTATAGAGGGAATACCTCAGCGCGAAATCTGCCGCCGAACCAACAGGAGCCGGACTGCCGTGAATAGGATTATTCAAGCTTTCCGCGACGATGACAGATTCACAGATATGGAGCGCAGTGGGCGTCCAAGGGCCACGACTGAGGAAGAGGACCGCCTGATTACGGCCGCCATCGTGGCTGATCCTTTTCAAAGTGCAGAGGATATCCGAGAAGCGCTCTCGCTCACTGTATCGTCAGAGACTGTAAGAAGAAGGCTGAGTGAGCTTGGCCTGCAGTCTTTCGTAGCAGCACAGAAGCCCTGCCTCTCAGACAGCCAGCTACAAGAACGACTCATGTTCGCTACAGCAATGAAAGATTGGACAACAGAGAAATGGGGTGATGTCATCTTTAGCGACGAGTCAACTTTTTCCACGCGCTGGGCCCAACGGAAGCGGGTTTGGCGTCCACTAAACTGCAGGTGTGTTTACAGTGTATTGGCAGTTAATTCACGAAGCTAATTCTGCATCACAACATGTTTCACGTAAAATGAGCTTTTGGACATTACGAGATTTTTCTGTAGTGGTATTATGTTGAAAACATTAACGATTGTTTCATAGTACTACTTACTCTGAAGCTAATTAAAAGCTGCCAGTGGGTCTTTCAGTACTATCTAATGATGTTTGCACGTTTTCTATTGCAACTCTATAACAGCATTATAAAGTTCATACGCAAGAGGAATCACAACATTTTTAGACGCGCCGCTGGAACCCAATTGTATGCTATTTCTTGCAGATATCTGCCTAATTACACACAGAGTGTTCTATCCAGTGGACGGTGTTCCGTGAGCGTGTGGGGAGCAATCAGCAAAGATGGCCTTGGTCCCCTTGTGCGTCTGGAAGGGCCCTTCACTGCGTCACTGTACTGCGACGTCATCACTAGACACCTCGTTCCGTATGCGCTGGACGGTCCCTTCAGCGACGGCTGCTATTTTTTTCAACACGACCGCAGCCCGATCCATAAAGCACGTATCGTCCAGTCATTGCTAGAAGAACATGCTGTTTGCCAGCTTGAGTGGCCTCCATGTGGCGCCGACTTGAATCCCATAGAAAATGTCTGGGGCATGTTGAAGAAACGGCTGTCCACACGAGCCAACCGCGGCCGCACGGCCGATACGCTGTGGCAAGCGATCGCACAAGAATGGGAAAGCCTGCGCGGTCGACCGGAGATTACTGAATCTTTGTACGAGTCGATGCCCACACGCATCAATAAGGTGCTAGAAAACGGCGGACATTTCACTTCCTACTAGATCATTGAGAGACCTATGTTTCATGAAACTTCTGTAAATGTCTTGTGAATAAATTCATCCCCTTCAGACACGAATTATGATGCACTGTCTGCAAATGCGTCAAATGCGCATGGCATCATTTCAAGACGCTCACTATTACATTCCAAGAAAGAAGACGAAGCAATGTGCTGTCTTGTGCGAGTTTCAGTAAAAAAATTAATTAGCGTATAACTCATTATCTAATTATTCTGAAATCCGTCAGCTTCAATGCTTGCATAAAAAGAATCAACTATTAGGCCCGAAACGCATGCACACTTGCTTTTTCGGTTGTATTCGTGTCGACCAGAGAAAAAAAAAATACTCTTGACGTTGGTCTTGGAACGCGGCACGTCGAACGATTGTCTAACATGGTAGTGTCTCCAGCAAAGTGATCATCTGCAGCAATACGCAGAACAATGAAGTTAACTGACCGCTAGTTGTCCCATCAGGAAGCGGACACGAATGTGCACACTGAGTTTTAGGTCATTTGAAGAAACACGTGGCGTGGGACGCGCCTCCGAAGTTCGAGTCCCCAAACGAGGACGCCGTGTCGCAAAGGGTTATAAAAAGAGTCATCGCACCCGATTATTTCTTATTTTTCTAAATGTAACCACTATAGCAGCGCGGTGGTTCGGGCTTTGCGCAACAAAACCTGGGCGCAGGCGATCAAATCCCGGCCGCTACTGTCACTTAGCGATGGGGGAGGAACGGAAAAATTCTGCCTACTGACTAAGCATCTGTGTCCCATGGCTGCCTCACCGCTCACTCACGCACTCACGAAAAAAAAAAAGAAACAGCGTGGCTACGCGAAAATAGAACTGATAACAGCCGAAGAATACGCTGTCTGATTACTTGTACTGATATTCTGCTCTCAAAATATAAGCAAGTAGCCCTGGCTAACAAAGAGCGCGTCACGTTGAAAGAGATAGGTAGAAAATATTTGCGCACAGTGCGAAAATAGACAGGCCATAGATTTAAGGAGGGATGCGTCTTCAACATAGCGCTGCTGTCGATCGCTGGTGACGTAGCGGAAGTGTCGCGAAGAGGCTCTTGGCCACGCGCTCGCGTGGTCCGCAAACTTTTGTCGTTGACTGTACGTCCACACTAGCGACAAAAACGCGCGCGACACGCCGCACGCGGCAAGCGCCCGCGCGACAGACTCGCGCGGGCAAGTCCACATTCGCGTTTTGCGGCACGCGGCGACGGCGCGTGGAGTGCCGCGTTGTCTCGTTCCATTCGATACTTCTCGTGACAACGCGCTCTCCGTTCTGCCGGTTTCGTGTTCCATTGGAAGTGTCTGTGTTTCTTTGCGCCACTGCCGGCCACGCCCAGCCATGTCGAATACGGACGCGGAGCTACTGGTGACTGTGAACACTATAATACTTATTTGTTCTTTACTTGTGCAACGTCGACGTGCCAGAAAGCGGACGAGAAAGTTTTGGGTGCGCCCTATATGGCGGTAAAGGGACACTGAGAGCCAGGCGCACACTCTGCTTTCCCGCATGCGCCAGCGGTTGGCGCACAGATCCTTGTCCTTAAAATCGACGTTCGATTTGACATAGAGGCACGCATATCCGCGAACGGTTTCCAAAAACGCCTCCATTGCGAGGCGTATTCTTCGTCGACGTCTCGGTGGCGGTGTGGGAAGGCTTAACAAAAACAGCCCCCTTGACTGGACATGGCCTCTGAGATTTTACGGCGTGCGTGTCACTGTTCGATCTCAGAGCCCATGTATTATGATTCTTTGCATGTGCGACAGGTGGCACCACAACTGCGCAGCTCGCTTCTGATTGGTGCTCGTTTTGCGGCTGCCGCAAAAAAATGGGTCTCGCACCCATTCGAGCGTTTGCCGCGCGTTGCTGCCGCTTTTCGTGAATCTTGCCGCGAGCGACAGCATCGCTCGCCGCGCGCGGCGTGTCGCGCGCGTTTGTGTCGCTAGTGTGGACGTACCTTAAGGGTACGGTTACGCTAGCGGCAAAAACGCGCGGCAGAGATGCGCGTCAAAAATGCGTGGCAGCGCGTCATGCCGCGCGCGGCAAAAGCGGCAGGAATCGGGGGTTTTGAGGCATGCGGCGCGAAATGGGTTCGAGACCCATTTCTGCGGCAAATACCGCGTGCCGCGAGATGAAGAACAAATCAAGAGCGACGAGGGTGACGTCACGGAGCCATCACAACCGGACCGCCGCCGGCCCGCGGCTGGTTTTCAATCGACGATCGTCGTCTCTAGCATGAAACAACGAGCGCTCGCGGTGTTTCTAGCGCGTTCGGAGAGCTGGAGATCTTATCACGCTGCCGCGCGGTGAGACGCGCTTACCACGGTGGCCTCGCGGCACGGCGCTGACGCGCGGCAACTTGCGGCCCGCGGCATGACGCGCGCGGCCGTACCTATTAGCCCCGAGAACGACCTACAGGGGCGCTGCGAGCGCCGCTCGCGTGACGTCAGGGCACGGACTCGCGCCTGTCGTCTGCTGCCGCTCGGGCACTGTCCGGGCGCCTGCTGCAGTGTTTCCGTTTGTTCGCTGTCGTTCCCTGTGCTTGTATACTTATGAGGGTCATCCCAAATACATTTTTACGACGTCTTCATTCGCGCAAACTTATTCAAAGAGATTATTTTTTAGACGACAATTTATTTCTTAAGGGCAACGCTGCAATGCCAGCCGAAGGAGCTTTGCGCGTTTTTCATGCGCGGATCTAGACTTTGCAGATTGCGGGACTAATGAAAAAGCATAAATAGCACGTGACTAATAAAAGCATAAACGCAAGAACATATCACATAAGAGCCCAGTTAGGATACCATACCTGCAGTGGTGCAACGAGCATGTCACTGTCTGCTACATATGACTGCTACATTTACCTTAATTTTAACCCATTAAAACGTGTTCGTTTATGACGAGTAGCGCATGGTACTATTTCTAATTTTTCATTTCGTAAACGCTCGACAATAACACGAGGACCTGACACTGCAGTTTAGATTCAATCAGCACCGCTTTTTTCTTTAATTGCTTCTCAAAATGAGGCCGTTCTTCATCGGTTAAATTTAATGTGCGGTAATTTGAAGTAAAGGTTATGAGGCTTACAGCTATTTGCAGAATACCCAAAGGAATGTACCAATATTTATTCACGGTTCCATGCTACACGTTCAAATTACTTGTGCAATTTACTGCCGCTTGTTTCTTGAGGAATAGACATCATGAATCTGTTTGCCGAACTGACACAGGCTGCTCGGCTAAATTTTTTTATTGAAATATGCCTTTTGGACCATATGACTGCAGCTAGAAAGAAGCCGAAGCCTCATTCATTAGTAGTGTGGGGCTTATTGAAGACATCATTATTCCCCTGCGGAGGTCAAAAATCAAGTGAATTCATTTGAGGCTTGTGGTGTCTTCTCTATGAGGCGGGTATGTGAGGTTATCTTTTATGTACTCACAAAGCAAATAGTTCACAGTTTGTGTAGTTAAACAAACGCAGGATCGAGACATGGTGAGGCAGAAGGCGTTTGAATTTTCCTCTTCAGCGCAGCCTATAGGCTGCGCTATAGGCTGCGCTGAATATCCTCGAGTATAACATAGGCATTGCAACTGGCGCTTAAAGAACTGCTTCATGGCTTAAATTCGAAGTGGTAGTGAACTGATGGGTTTCGAGAATAATGCATCCTCGCCATATCGACAGTCGGTAGATTTATTTGCGTAAGGGCTGTGCCATGATGTCGATAAAGGCAACGGAGGGTCACTATGAAACATTTTCTCGCTTGTAATTAATAGGCTCTCGATCTTAACCACGAAACAGTTCTTTCAGGTGATTGCTGTGATGGTATTCGTGAAGTATATACATACTATACGTGACGCGCCCTCGTGTTAACAGCCATGAGCAATGCGTTTCCTGGGTGCCTGTTTCAGAGAACAGTGAAAGTATTAGCAAACGTTTTTATGCAAAATGCGCGCCTAACTTTTCCTTTTACGCATTAATAAAGTACCCATATTCGACTAGAACAACTCATCATAGTAATAAGAATCATCATAAAAGATTCGCTGTGCAGTTTCCTTCTAACACGCATTTATAATATTGACATCAAATACCAATACCAATCTTGTTATTCCTTGTGAAATGCAATGTCTCTCATAGCTAAGCACTAAGGAAATGTTAAGTGTTTGGCGGAGCACCATACACAACTTCGTGTGCTGAAATTGCAGACATTCTTTTTACGCAAAGTTTATGGACAGAAACTGTGCATATACGCATTGCAAAACCAGTAGACTCCTTCAATGCTACATACCTGGCGATATCCACGCCGCAAATTTTCACGACTCGCGGTTTTGAAGAAGAAACTGCGTTCAGGCAAGACAGTAAAAAGAAGCCGACATATCTGTCAATAAGTACGGTTCGAGCCACCAATACTCCAAGCATGCACGAAGGGAACGAGCGCGGGCAGCAACCGAGTGAGCGCCGTCCTGTCCGTGACGTCACTCGTAGAGGGCGCCACTCCAAGTTCTCGCCGCTAATAGGGTACGGCACGCTAGCGGCCACGCTCATGGGGAGCGGAAAACGCGCGTCCCTCGCCCTCGGGCGCTTTCACTCGCAAAAAAGTCGCGTTTGCTCTCCGCCGTGCGGTTGCTTCCTGTGAATGCGCGCGTCCCTCGCCCTCGCGCGCTTTCACTAGCACATACAGCATACGGCCAAGTTTTTTTTTTCCATTGCCGGACGCGGCCATCAAAGAGTAAGCCCTTAACAGCTTCGCTGTAAAAATTGCGCAACCTTGGAAGCAGTGCTACAAGGCCGAGCCTTTGCTTCAGCAAAACATGGTAAATAATCTGTGGCGATAATTACTCTCTTGTTGCCCGAAGATGACCGCGGAAATGGGCCGGAGATCCGTACCGACTTGGTCAAATGGTGGGTCAATGGGTTTCAGTAATCGCGCAGGCTTCACAGCTGGCAACTTCTGGCGTGGGCACTCACGGCCTGCTTGGTCATACCGTTTAACACAAGCGGCGAGTTTCGGCCAATAGTACGATTTTCACACTCTGGCAAGGGTTCGTGTGCAGCCTAGGCTCGGGTGTAGCCTATACTAATGACACACCCTGCAGCAGGTGCCACAATATAGTCCATGAATTTCGCCGCTCCTTTACTTGTTCAATGTCCAAGGTGTTAGCTTCATGGCCCTTATTAACGAAAAGTAACTGTTTTAAGGTAAAAAATATTTCATTTCGTTGCGTAAATAAATCACCTAACCTAAAAGAAATAATTTACGACACCATTCTGTATGCAAGTGCCTCAACTTCCGTAATGGTGCTTGTTGCTGTTGTTGTTTTGTTCCGCCCACAAAATCATCGAGTGATAAATGTGCCTTCAATAGATGTGCCGTATTTCTTTAGAAAAAACATATTGGAAAAAAGAAGAGTACGCTGTATTGTTAAGAGAGTAAAAAAAATCCCGAGTTGTCGGGAAAAAAAAAGGTCTTCGAGTGCACAGAGCAATACAGAGATCAAGAAGAATAGAAGAAAGAGTGATAGAGGAAGACAGGCTGCCCATAAAGGTACACGTCCGGTTTTCTACATTTCACATGGGAAGGTGTATACTTAGAGCGAAGAGAAATATGGCGCATTAACTGTGCGCACATTCTGAGGATTCCAATCGCACCTGCACATAGCATAGCAGGTGCCTTAGCAGACGTTAATAATGCACGACATGTAACAGCAAACCACAATGTGCCCACCAGTAATGTATTCAAGCTTCGACCGCACAGAAACGCTTCCATATGCAGTCCAATAATGCACTGTTTTCCTCGTTTTGTCAGCATCAGTCTTTACTAAATCGATACGTACTCTATATCCATGTGTATGCCCCAACGGACGTCTTGCATCTATTAGTATACCAAACCAAAAAAATAATACAAAGAGTAAGACAAAGTATGAGATAGTGCCAGTGAGCACAACGTCCTACTCTAGTAAACAGTGCTTCTGAGTTCTGGAATGAGATTCTTCCGAGTTAACCATTCTCATTTTAGGGCACAAACTGAACTAAAGAACACAGAGATCTGCTGAGAAAATCGAGGGTAAAACAGCAGATAGCAACTGACCACGCGCTGAAGGAAAAAAAGACAGAATTGAAGACAGGAGTCCTCGGCCGTTGTGACGCACTCAGCGTGGCATAATACAAGCAAAACAGATTACAGTATGATAGGCGTAACAAGAGGCAGGCGAGAGATGACAAGAGCTCGAACAACCACGACAGTTGGTAGTATCGGCCTAGCAAACACAAGCGAAACACACTCTTGAACGTCAACTAAAAGTTCACCTGTGACAGACACGCATGCTGCCAAATGCAACCTATTACACGCCGTGGTGCATGGCTATGGCGTTCTACAGCTGAGCTCGAGGTCGCGGGTTTGATTCCATGTAGTGGCCAACTCATTTATATGTGCTTACATTTAGATGCAGGTTAAAGAAGCATAAATGGTCAATAATAATCAGGAGCCCACCACTGCGGCACCTCTCCTAGCCCCAGAGTTGTTTCTGGACGTTAAAACTCGGGAATCAATCAATCAATCAGTGAGTAAACTGCAATTTGAATTAGCATCGAAAAGATACAGTTATTCCTTCATTCCTTCAATTCCTTCATTCAGTGATGAAGTGCACCCCAAAAAAAAGAAAACAAATACGAACTAGTGTTGTAGTGAATGGGAGCGCCTGGCTACCCGTAGCATTTTCCAGGAGTATTAAATTCAAATCTCTTATAGGCACTATGGTTCCGAAATAGGCTATTGAAGCAGTCCAGGTCAGATCAAATTTGTTTATAAGCACGGGCAGATGCCTGCAATTCAATCAGAGATTATACGCGAAGTATCCACGCTGTACTGAAACAAGCAAGTTTAGCTACGATTACTATACCCTTAGATAATGAGCTTACAGAAACAACTTGTGAACTGCAATGTAGGGGTTCACCAAATCTTTAAACAAAAACATTTTGTGATTTCACGCGTTCTATTTCAGTGTTTTCGTAGCCGACTGAAAGCCTCGTGAACATGTTTTCTTACGTGCCATAAATATGACAGACTTTGTTTTTAAAACAATATAATGAAGTGGATTACTTTGCATAAATATAGGGAGTAATCAGTACCGTAAACATTTCATTTCGTGATTATAGCTGTTTACACTTGAAAAAAAGATCATCTGCTTATGTGAATCCACTGTGCGTGAGTGGGATGTTAAAAGGAAGCTTTAGTTCGGGGCCCAACCGTGATGGCGCCGATTCAAATATGTGTAAAACACAGAAGCGCTTTCTGACATAACCAGTGGGCAGCTTTTAAAGAAATTTAATGAAATATAAAAATTATAACACTTGTTGCATATGAGAGAAAGAGTTAAATTCTAGTGACTGTTGGAAGTGGAATTTAGGTTTAAGGCCTGAATTCTGAAAATAAATATTCCGAATGGGCAAGCTTGCAAAAAATAGAAATAAAAAGTTTGCAGATTCGTAGCTTTGAAACAACAAGATCTATCGCAGTTCTGCAACTGAATCCGTTAGAGCATCCAAAGCGGAAAGATTTTGCGTGCCAATTGATATCTAACGTGAACTTCTTACATTGTGTACGAGGGTTTCGCAGACGTTCTTATCACAAGCCCCGTTTACATGAATGCGACAGTAGCGCATCGCATCGACATTGCGCCTCGACTGAAGACGATGCGCGAGCGTTTACATGCATGCGCATCTAGGCGACCGCGATGGTGGTGACATGCGGTGTCGCATTTTAGAAGTAACGTGCTAGCGCTTCCGGAAATTCGTGTTTCCGGTGTCGATGTCCTCCGTCCGTGCGTATGCCGTGCCACATAGGAGGTTATGGCCGTGCGTGCACGTGTGGGCTAAGTGCAAACGACAGTAATGCTTCTAAACGCTACAGCCCGTTTGTGTGTCATGCTGCTTCTGACAACATGGACGAACATGCATGTACTTCTTATTGCTGTAGCGTTTTTGCGCTATCAAGAGCGTCGGCGCCGTATACAGACTATTTGCGCCCATGCAGTCTTGCAAGCAACCGGCGCCGTTTCGAGTGGGACGATAAACGAATGGACAGTCATGCACGGTAAGTACAACTAGAGCCGCTTAAATAATGCGCGCTTTTAGTTCGAGTATTAGTTTATGCGTCGCGATAACTACTGAGCTCATCTGCTAGCGCTTTGGTTGAGCCTTAGCTTGTGCTTACAGGCTGCTGTATATAGCTCAGTGGCTATTGCATTGTGCTCCAAGGCTCGAGGATTCGATACTGGCCGCGGCGGCCGCGTTTAGATTGGGGCAAAATGTAAAAACGCTCGTATATTTAGATGTAGGTGCACATTAAAGAACCCCAAGTGACCAAATTATTCTGGGGCCCCACACTACTACGCGCCTCATAATCAGATCGTGATTTTGGCACGCAAAATTTAGGAACATATATTTTTTTACCGGGAATTTACATGTGGTTTTTTGTTGCCAAACGTGTAATATTACCGTGCTTTCGAGTCGTCACATATTTTAATTTCAATATTGCATTCACGCCAGCGTTATCACCAAATTACACGGACCATTTTTCTAATTTTCAGGTTTTTTTTGTCAACGGAACGCATCCCACGAAGACTATGGGCAAAGACAGGCTCTGATGATTGGTGGAGGGATAATTTGGCGCAGGAGTTTCCACTGCGCTCAGCTTCCTGGTGAACTTGACATATTGTCATCACGGCTGAGTGAGAAAACGTTTTCCACCTGCAATCAGCACACTTTTATCCAATGTAGTTAATTGCATGCATGTGCAAGGGAACAAGTCATATTTTCTTGCTAGTGTACGTAAGTGGCAGACAAAGTCTGACATGCAAGACTTGTGCAAGCACTACTGTGTAAACACACTATCAAGAATCACCACAGGAACACGGCTTGTCATATTCAGTGAAATAAAATGACTTTATTTTGCCCAATTAAATCTTGTCATTCCTTGGTGCTGCTTGAAGTTCCTGCCACTCTATTTGGTGGCACTGCACTCTGGGTAACAGGTTCTGCAGTGGTGAATATTGGCCACGTAAACTGAAACAGCCTGCTCTGCTGGCTGTCTTGCTGTAGAGCCTGGCTGTATATCTGCAGAGGCTGAGGGTAAGCTTGCAGTGGTTGGCTCAGCAGCTGCGCCATCATTGCTTGTCTGCCCTGCAAAAACGATGTGCTTATAGTGCTCATTATATCTCCGAGCTTTTTTTGCTCATCTTCTAAAAGCTGCCTCTGCTGTTCAAATATCAGCTCTGTATGTTTCTGTAGCGTCTCTGCAGTTCTGTTTTGCTGTTCTGCTAAGATCTCAGCGAGCTCCGAATTCCTCGTCCGTCGTGGCCTCTTTGCCCGTGGCACAGGAGTGTTGCTTCCGCTTGCTGCATACAGTGAAAAATAAAAAAAGAATTAATGAGCTGAGCATCACCAGACAAGCAGGGCACACTAATAAGCACGCCTTGCGTATTTGCATAGTAGTAAGCGGGAGAAAGGATATAATTTTCCAAATTAAAAATACCTATAAAGTGTAAGTTCTCTTACTCGTGGGAATGTTCTTAATTTTGACAACACAAACCTCTGCTAAAAACTTCACTCTTTAATTGCCTTCATATGCATATCAGGGCAATTATTGCAGATAAGTTAAAACAATTTCGAGCCCTTCAAATATTCGCAATATGTCTGGAAGCAAGGAAGAAAAATATGCGCAAAATGTTACTGATAGTACACAAAGTGAGGAAAATCAGAAAGCAAACTGTGACATACAGGATCCCGGGGTACTTTCATTCGCCTGTAGCTCCTCGTCCTCGCTTAAATCTGTCAACAAAGAAAACAGTAAGAGTTGTCATGACTGTGCTGACATGGTTCATTCGAAAACAATATCAATGACTTTCAAAGCAGATGTATCAGTAAGGTCTTGATGAGGGCTAGTTGGTCCATGATTTAGAAATGAGCTTTGAACAGCGCGAATAAAACAAGGACACGGAGAAACAAATACCACAAACAAGCGCTGACTGCCAACTGCAAGTTTATAAACTTCCAGTTGGCAGTCAGCGCTTGTTTGTCGTATTTTTTTCTTCGCACTTCGCACCTCAGTTCTAAATCAAAGCAGGTATGACAGAGTGACACACACACAAGCCCTTTCCTGCTTCACTGTGCTGTTTATCACATTTCATGAGCCAGTAGCTTGCCAAAAACCTTAACCAAACGTGCCAAAATAAATCTAACAAGCATACTGCCTTTTGACATATCTTGAATAAGTCATTGGTGTTGCATTAACTACAGTTGATTAATAAAGACCGCAAATTTCAAAAATAAATTTTTGGAAACGATTTGTTTCGGCATCTGCAATTACTAATATACACTGTATGAATACAGTTTAGCTAAAAACACATTCTAAGTGTCTGAAAAAAAATATTTTTCTGCCAGCGCCTACGGCGACAAAAGAGCTCAAGTTCAAACACAATGGAGTTCACAGAGCCGCCCCAGGTGGTCGAAATTTTCCCGAGTTCCCCACTACGGCGTGCCTCATAATCAAATCGTACTTTTGGCACGTTAAAACCCATTATTTAATTTTAATTAGTTCACAGAGCCATCTCTCGTCTTTCCAGCTGATGAGCATCGGCATCTTGTGTGACCTAAGTGTTTCTCGAAGCACTTTTTCTTTGCAACAATAGAGCGTTCGATCTTCCTACCTGTCCGACTGTCGTCACCTTCGGTGTCCACATGGCTGTCAATGCCGTATGCCTGAGCTTCTGTCATCGGGCGGTGAGACAGAATCGCACTCATCTCGGCGTACCAGAGCCAGCTCGACGGTGCCGCGCCACTGCGGTTTTGCTCCACTCTTTCCTGCCATGTGAAAGCATTCTTGAAACTCGCAAGCTAGAAAACATTATCGGACGCAGAAAACAAATAACACGACACTTTACCTTGTTATATCGCCCCTTCAAGTTATTCCAGTGTGTTCGGAGCTGCTGTCACGTCCAGTGAAAACCCAAAATGGCCATTTCAGCCTGAATTTTCTGGAAGTATACTTGATTCCGTTGCCTTCTAAGGTCCAATAGCTCCCCAATATTCATCTCGCTAATGATAGCGAGAAACGTTCGCGTTTGTTCACGTGAAAAAACCACACGAGCCGCGGTCTCGTTCGCATTCACCGCCGCCATGTTAGCAAGTGTGAGGAGGTCGAGGCAGCAGAGGCCCGCAGTTGCAGCGGCGCGGCAGTCCCGCAGCGAATGCTATCCCATAATCCTCGATGCGATGCGCTCCCGTTTACATGCGTTTTGCGGATGCGCATTTGCCGTCTCAAACCACCTCCGTCTAGCGCATTAATGCGATTCGCTTTCTTATCGCATTGGCGCCGTTTACATGAATGCGATGCTCTAGAAAGGCGATACGATGCGCCACTTGTCGCATTCATGTAAACGCGGCTAGTGTCTGTCTGCTTGGCTGCTGCTTGGTAAGAAGGCCTTCATTACGTTCTTTTAAATACGAATGCATTTCTTAGTCGGGGCATGTCAGGCGTCTGTCGGTGTCCGCGCGCCGGCAGGTGTTCTCTCCGCTCTCACTCCCTCTCCCATAGCAACAGCTGCGGGCGCGCGCGCTTATCCTCGCCCCTAGCAACCGCAGCCAGTGATGTGGGAGGACTAGCGGAGAGTGAGTGGAGAGGAGGAGCGCGCTCTGGCGTGTGAGGGCGCTCGCATCGCGGGAACTCGGCGGAGCTCCCGCGTGTGTGGAGAGAGTGTAGGAGAGGGTAGGTGCAATGCTTCGCCGCTCCTCTCTCGCCGTTCGCTCTCTCTCCTTCCTGCGCCCCACTGTCCCGTTCGCTCGTTCGCACGTATATAAACGGAGTGAAGCGCGCGCCTCACCCTCGACCGTTCGCTGGCTGGGCGCCTCTCAAGGCGATGGCAGAAGTCGGTGAAGGCGAATGTCTAACGGGAACGGTACCCCTAGCAAGAAGTGTAATACAATCCAACCCGAGCATTACACCTCTCGCTGGAGGTGACGTCACTGCAGTAGCTTCAACGTCTCGTCAACCGAGGATGAAGAAGCGGAAGACAAGGCTGTAGCGAAGCGAAGAGCGCGTGATGCCGAACGCAAGCGAGCGAAGCGAGCTGCCGATACCGAACTCCGTGCTCGGGAAGCCGCTGCGAAACGCCAACGCTGAACCGAATATCCGGAAATGTGTGCTCGACACGCCGCTGTGAGACGTCAACGGCGAGCCGAGAACGCTGAAGTTCGTGTTCGAGACGCGGCGGAGAAACGTCAACGGCGAGCCGCCGATCCTCGAGTGAAGCGGCGCGAGGCCGAGTCCAAGCGGCAACGACGACAGGCTGATCCCGCTGCCGCCCGCGCTCTCGATCGCGTCACGCAAGCGGCGCGATCCCGTTCTGCTTAAGTGATACTGCTTAAGTCGTGTAACGTGCACGATGTCACTGAACTGGGAAGCACATGGGGCGTCGGGGGCGATCTCGTAGGTGACGGAAGTCACGGCACGAACACCCGGTATTGGCCAGTGTAGCGAGACAGCAGTTTTTCAGACAGTCTCGCCGTTCGCTCTCTCTCCTCCCTGCGCCCCACTCTCCCGTTCGCTCGCTCGCACGTATATTGACCCTTTTCGCGGAGCAGTTTGTTTTAGACAAACGAGATGGCACTCACGGCGGCGCGCCATACCTCTCCTCAGCGCCCGCGCTCGAATACGAAACCATTACCGCTTCTGCCTTGCTTCTGTGCGATCAGCTGTCGGAAATGCGACTGAGTTTTCGCTAACACATGTTAGATTGAATCACGTGGATTGAAGATGTGTGCAGTACTTGGCTGCAAAAATAGTGACTGGCATGTTAAGGAATAGAATGAATCTGTGTGGCCAAGTTCACGGACCGCTGCTGCAACTGTCCGAACGTGTTACCGGCACTTCGTGATGTGCGGATTTCCTCGAGGATACAGAAATTGGCTCATCCGCCAGCCTTGTATCGCTAACCTTCAAAAAAAGGGCTTCATCCCCAGAACGTCGGCAAGAGTGAGTACCACTCGTTAAACAATGACAAAGGGAGTAACGCCGCTTCCTGTCATAGTAAGTTTCGCGCACGTTGTCTATACACATCTGTCCCAAATGGCAGGAAAACTTACGCCCACTCTATCGCCGCCGTATCAAGAATAAGTGAACGGGCGCACACTTGAATATATGCGCACTGTATACGCACAATAAATGACGGACTACACCTATGGCGCACGAATGGTCGAAGCTGAGTGTTTCGTGACGGTCCACAAGAGTAAGCGATTTACTAGCTGTAATATATATTTGCTACAAGGGATTACAATGTACAAAACAGCTACGCTTCAACCCTTGTGCGCAGCAAGTACAAATCTATCGGAACTGAGCACACCCGCGATCGATTGAGCAGAACATAATCAGATAGTGGCCGCACCGAGGAACTTCACTGAGTCGGAAACTGACAAGCCACTGCTTCAAAATATTTGCCGAATAGAGAACAAAGAGCAAAACACACTATTCCTGACTGAATTCATAATTGGAAAGCTTGAACAGCTTGGAATACATTTTAGCCCCGCTTTTAGAACAAGCACCATATATACGCTGCTTGCGCCGTTTCGACATAGCTTAATCAGCTCCAGAAGCGCTTTTGCATGTTCTCTGAAGCTATGATCAAAGCTTCGTGTCATCCACCTAGTCACAGTCTACGATACCTCCGAAAACAGAGGTTTTCTAAGCCGCGCCGGCGTCATACACTTCCACTGTAAACAAGGAGGCAACGAAGGCAGTTGAGGCAAGCAATGGACGCGTCACCACGTGATCAAATATGGCACGCCCACGGTATCGCCGCGAAAAGGGTCAATATAAATGGAGTGAAGCGCGGCGCCTCACTCTCGACCGTTCGCTGGCTGGTGTATGTACAAATCCTCGTCTCGTCATTAATTTACGCCATTAAAATTACTACGCCGTGTACTCTCGGCACAAGAAATGCATTCGCATTTCCTCACGATTCCCTTCGGGGAGGTGGGGCAATTTTTTTTCCCTTCATTGCCTTGCAAATTTCTTATGTATTTGTCACTTCGGCCGTAAGTTAACATTTGTCGCATTGTGCTGTTCGGCGCAGAGAGTTTTTTGTGTTCTTCACTTCGCGCATGATGTTCGTGCATTGCTTCACATTATGTAGGAAACAGCAATTTAGAATGCTGCGCAGCACGTTTGCGAGAAAATCGTTTCTTGGCGCGAGAAAGTGAGTCGGCACACGCCGGTATACGTAGTGTGAATTCAATGCACGTGTGTGCAGTTGTGTGAAAGAATGCAAACGTTATGCTTAGGATCGTTATTCGTGGCGTGCGCAGATTGCTTGAAGCCTTTGTTACGAGCGTAATTAGAGAGAACTTGCGAATTGAGAAGAATGTTTGTAAGCTGTGGCTACTACGTATTCTGAATGAACACTCCTGCCTCAGTAGCGCATGCATGGCACCGAAGGTTTTTTTTTTTTTTTAGCTGCGGCAATTGCACGTGACGCTTTTCGCGAAAGGGCGATCTGAGGTGCGTAGGTGAAAATTTGTGTGAAGGCGGGAGAGAAGACATAACCAATACTTTTTTTTTTCAGGTCATGCCGACCATAGTCAAGTACTACGGGAATTACTGCTGTGTTGCGAGGTGCAGTAACAACGACAGGACAGGCAGAGAGCGTGGTTGGCTGACTACTGCAGTGAGCAGCCTTCATTCCTTGTTTGCTATGCAGCCCGAAACTACCACTTAATAAGAAAGGTTAGGCTTCAAAGGACGAGTGTTGTTTTCCTCTTTAATGCTAATGCCATCTTCTGCAGTTTTACTGTTCTGTGGGATTTTCCTTATTTTATCGCCTGTTTATTCCGTTTGGGAAATTTATTCTCAACATGTGGCAACTGTATTGGCATGTGTCTCAATGTGCAGTGTACCCATCTTTTTGTGCTTGCGTTCATCTAACGTTGCGAAAAAGAAAGTGTACATGTGCTTTCTGAGAATGACTGAAAAATAAAGTTTCGTGTCTTCCAACACTTGTCATGTTTATTTGCCTGCATAAACACACAGTGGCATCGTGTGCTTGCTGCTCTGGCGGTACAGCTTACACGAAGCTACTCGATGCATGCAAGCAACGCTTTAAAACAATCAAAATATAGCCATAATATAGCCTCCGGGACGAGCACTCACACGGAAGCAATCTTGGAGGCCGTGTAAATTGTCTAATCGCCAGAAGATAGCCTTCGAGATTGGTTTTTCTGCGGTCCCAATCTCTGAGTCTGCGTAGATTCCACACCCCCGCTAGGTGCGCTGCGAACCAAAATCGGCCGCAGGGGCCTATGGAAATGCCCTCTCTTATCCTTGTATGTTACTCTATGTTTCGCCGCTGATCAGATTTTCGACGACCGCCGACTGTGTTCGCCGCATTCGTTGTGCTTTGAGTGTAGCTTGCTTTTGTGGGCACAGGTTCGTCCAATAAAGAATCAGTTTCGTCATGCACAGTTTTACGACTGTTACTTCAGCGTCACTACTACGTGACAACTGGTGGAGGTGCTGGGTAACGATCCCAGTACCCAGCACCTCCACCAAGGCCAGCCGAACTTCTACAGCCGATCGAGCCACCTCGCCGACCATTCCAGCAGATCGCGATGGACTTACTGGGGCCTTTTCCGACGTCAACGTCCGGGAATTATTGGATCGTCGTAGCTACGGACTACCTCACCCGCTACGCCGAAACAAAGGCCTTGCCCAAAGGCAGTGCTGCCGAGGTAGCCCGATTCTTCGTTGAGAACATCCTCCTGCGTCACGGTGCCCCAGAAGTCCTTATCACCGACAGAGGTACGGCCTTCACGGCTGAACTAACTCAAGCCATCCTGCGCTACAGCCAGACAAGCCATCGCCGGACCACCGCCTACCACCCGCAGACGAATGGCCTCACCGAGCGCCTAAATAAGACCATCGCCGACATGTTGGCAATGTACGTCGACGTCGAACACAAGACGTGGGATTCCATCCTTCCGTACGTGACCTTCGCATACAACACGACCATGCAAGAAACGACGCACATGGCGCCGTTCAACCTGGTCTGCGGAAGGAAACCGGCAACGACGCTTGACGCATGCTACCGGATGTCTCCGAGGAAGAAAATCTCGACGTTGCCACCTATTTGCAGCGTGCCGAAGAAGGTAGACAGCTCGCACGCCTGCGCATCAAGAACCAGCAGAGAACCGACAGCCGACACTACAATCTTCGACGACGCTACGTCGAGTACCAGCCCGGAGACCGTGTTTGGGTCTGGACTCCGATACGCCGACGAGGACTTAGCGAGAAACTCTTCCGTCGCTATTTCGGACCATATAAGATCATCCGACGTATTGGCGCATTGGACTATGAGGTCGTGCCAGACGGTATTTCGCAATCACAGCGGCGCCGCGCACGACCTGAAGTCATCCACGTGGTGCGTCTTCAGCCTTTCTACGCCCGCTGACGAACTTAGATCCTTTGTTGCTTTGTTATTTTTGTCCCTTTATGTACGCGCGGTTTTGTTTTCGCTTTCTTGTTTGTAGCATCGGGATGATGCTTTTTAAGGGGAGGGTATTGACACGTATACATGTTTATCTTTCACCGGTGGCCGCTTTCCGCCGGCTAACAAATGTTAAACGTTATCGCTCGGCGCAGGACGCGCCTGTATCGGAAGTTTCTAGAACGTTATCGATGCTTCTTTCCATTGCCTGTTTTCACCGACGCTTATGTTATCTGATTGTATGACCGACGCGAATTGTCTAGAACTTTCTGGAAGACCCGCAGGCATCAGGGATTAATCTGGAACCTTCGATGACTCAGGTATAAAAGTGGACGCGTTTCGCCGCTGATCAGATTTTCGACGACCGCCGACTGTGTTCGCCGCTTTCGTTGTGTTTTGAGTGTAGCTTGCTTTTGTGGGCACAGGTTCGCCCAATAAAGAATCAGTTTCGTCATACACAGTTTTACGACTGTTTACTTCAGCGTCACTACTACGTGACAGTATATCGTTTAATTTTTATATATGTTATCTCTTATCTTCTCAATAACTCACCTTTCGTCATGAAAATATTTCTTGATTGTATTTCAGAAGTACTGCAGATTGGGCAAGTTGGTGCATCGTATTCTTGTTTTGCTTTAGCGCAACTCAGTTTGAGTATGAAGGGAAAAGAAGGGGACAGGTAACAGGGTGAGCGCTAACTTCCAACTGGTTTTATTTCATGACCCTATTGCGCATTATATAGCCCACACAAAGCGCACGTGACATAACAAACAAAAATAAAAATGCAGAAAATTAAAAGAGACAAAATATATATCTACATGCGCGAAAGAACGTCCATCGAAGCGGCACAGGCGCACCCATGCAGTCGGTGGCCTCCTTGTTGTGCCCAGCCGTTGAGAGCGCCGAATCGGAGAACTTCGAAGGATCTGGTGTCCACCGCAAAGCTTCCGTATCAGAAGAGTGCGCCCCACACTCTAAAAACAGTTGCACCCTTTGGGGTGTATTTTTGCCACAGAACAATAATCGTCATCCGACTTGCGTGGCTTTCCTTTCTTTAACGCTGTGCACCCGGCACTTCTCGGTCACGAACGACAAGAGCGTTATCAGCGTGACAGCGTTCTCGACAGGAAAGTAGCAAGTGCAGAGTTTTCAAGATAGGACACGCAAGCAAGACAGATGACGATTATTGTTGTGTGGCAAAAATGCACCCCAAAGGGTGCAACTGTTTTTGGAGTGCACTCTGTAGTTTCAAAGCCGCGAGCGCTGATGGATTGCAAAATGATGGTGCACGACGGCCGCAAACCACCAGTGAAAGTCGCCATCTGTACTGTAATCGCGATTCCAGTCGCGTGGATGAAAGTGCCATCTGGGTCCGTGGAATCATTAGCTTATGCCTACTATCAAGGTGAAATAAATAACTTAAAATAATTTATTGGCCACTTTATTTAAAGAAAATGGTAGTGTTCGGAATGCTGTGATGAAGACAGAAGACAAAACAGGTCATACAACTTGTGATGAGGTGTAGTTCAATTGATTAAGAAAGTTGCCTTAATTAACAGCTCCAGCTTGTTTATGGTGGACGCAGATTAATTAAAGCCTGCTTCCAAGAAGCAGTACTATAGAGACATATGGTTCTCGCTGAAAAATGTTTGTTATATCTTATGAAAACACGTACAATGTACGGGGAACATTGTACGTGTTTTCTACATTTACCAAACAGTTCTCATGCACCAATCAAGCCACCATCCTTCTCGCCTCACCTCGCAAGGTTTCGCTCGCACCTACATAATACGGCGTGCGGCCGCAATGTTATCGCACTTGGACTTTATGTACGGAATGACGGTGGAGATTTGCCTGGAGTATCCACACAATTGCTATCGCAAAAGAAAGCGAAAGTGCAGGAAAGTATGGGGAAAACGAACAATGAAAAGGAGTAATTCCATATAATGTTATTTTGAGGGCGTTTATTGTTCTCCCAGGGCAGCAAACTAAATTCTGCGATACTCGTAAAACACAATCAGGACACACCCTAGCGAATCAATATGTAATTTATTGAAAAGGCGGCAACTAACGCACATGCTTTGAACTCTATCTGCACACCACCCACAACGTGCTCTTCCGCCAAATACGAAGAAGGTGTAACGTGAACTATTCTAAGGGCATTGAGAAACGTTGTCGGTAATAGTTGTATGCCACTCTGTAACGCTTCAATGAGTATTTTTCTACAAAGGCTGTAATTACCCCACACAAATTAAACAGTTATCATCCCTCACCCACGACAGGCTTCCTATTTCAACGAAATATAGAGAACGTGTCTTGAATAGTTCACCAAGGAGACCAGGAAAACCTACTGCACGCCTCGTATAAGGCATGACGATTGGAAGAGAATGAGTATTCAGTAAATATTTCCAAAGCACCATCATATAACCTGCATATTTCCCGCTTTTAGTACACGTCCCTCATAGCATGGTCCCAATTGGCTCTAAATATAAAACTTCAGCCGTCTTGGTCGTTTCAGGGCAGCGAAGTAGCTTCGTAAGCATTTCATCTAACGCCTCTTAACATTCCGAAAGGTGGGTTTATCAAATTTTAATTACCCCCTAATTAATCAGCACACTTCAAAATCAAACTGCGTAGCACCCCTAATATTTTCCACATTTGATAAATATCATGTTACAAGGAATGGCGCCACACGACATCGCACGGTCATTCCATCCGCAGAGAAACGCAGTGTGAGAACCTAACTGGAAGCTGTAGCTCGGGGCCTACTCCAATCCCAGCTATTTAAATGCGTGGAAAAAACAGAAACGGTTTTATGCAGCAACTCTGGACTAATTTGTACGAAATTTGCTCCATTTGAGAGAAAAATTTAATTCTGCATTCAGATTGGATTCCCCGATCTAAACATTTTTTTCTTAATCTTCCTTATCTGTACAAACTCACCACCATCCTTTCATGTCGACTTCGTCGCTGGACACCGTTCGTCCGTTTCCGCTTGCAATACAAACCTTACAATATTAACTTCGTGACTTATCTCTACCTTCTATAAAAAAACGTGAAAGCAGGCATAAAGCGTTTTCGAGTACATTTACCCGCATGGTACCTTCACTGTAAAAGCAGCAACGTCACCTGCTGGAATAAATGCAGTGTAATGCCTCGACCCTTGAAGCGCGTGGCAACAAAAGCTCCAGTGTGTAATGCATGACGAGAATAATGTTTCAGCAGTTTCTAGAGAACGTCTCGACGCTGTGATAGAATGTCGACGCGTTTACTCCTTACCAAACCAGCAAGCATTAGAAGTAGAACCGAGGCGTCATTGTACTTTCCTCATACGTTTACTTTTTGTTCATCTCCTTCCGTCACTCGTAGCCGCGTCTGTACGCTAGTGACGCAGCAACGTCATGCTTCGAAGAACGAACCCGAAAACCGTCCTTTCTCCGTTGCGTGCTTTTGTCAATCTACGGCGCGTGGAGTTTCGTCTATCAATTTCTCACGTATGCCCCCGCTAACGTTCGCCCATGACTCACTGACGTGAGCGCGCATATTGTATGATCGCTGCGAAACAACGCCGTCGGCGCGGCTAAATTGCCTGTCGCCGCGTGGACACCGTCGTGCGATGGCTTCTTCTCACTGCAGCCAGCACGTTTTCGGCTCGGCAGCACGTAGCGAGCACGAAAAGGCTGTCATTTCCGTCGGCGTGTCGCAAGCACCTTGGCCGCGCCCATGTCGTGAGAGCAGGATAATCGCTAGCTGCAGCGTAGAGCTTCGGGCCAGGAGAAACCTGGTGCAGTCGTATGGAATGTTCTTGCCGTGCACAACGCGGTTGTCAGTTGCACGTGGTGAAGTGATCGTTTCGTGGGCAACTTTATGCTTGACAGCCTTTGAACAGGGTTACGCATTCCTACATGTGGGGGAGCAATCGAGAGAATCGCCCCTTACAATTTGAAACGTACGCTTGTTAAATGCACTCTTGTGTACGTGTTTCTCCGTAAACCCAAACAACGTATATTTTTGCTTTTGTATCTATGCTCTCGCGCCGCCTTGTATGTTGTCTTCTAGAATTACTGGACAGCATATCTAGTTTTTAAGAGGCGGAAATATTTTCTGAGTTGACTATAGTGCCTCACGTTTTACTGTGGCAGTACCACTTAAGTGGGAGAGAAAACTTTTTTAATCAGAACTTCAAGTCTTTGATCTACTCTTATGTAAGCACATTCATTGTCTTAAGAGGAAGCTGTCACTCGGAGTCAGTTCCGATACCGCTATTCAAGCGGCCGCATTTCGATGGAGGCGAAATGCAAAAGCGCCTCTGTGCTTGCCTTGTAGTGCACGTTAAAGAAACCTAGATTGTCAAAATGGTCACTACGGCGTTCCACGTAATCAGAACTGGTTTTGGCACGTAAAACTCGAGAAAGAAGAACTGTATGTAAAACGCAGGACTGGTTTTATAAGAAAACCACTGAAACGTTTCGAATGAAATGTCTTGCATTTGAGACAAACACTGTAAAAGTAGAATGTAAATTTAGTGGATGGATCTTTACAACTTCTTATAATTGGTAAGTTTAAATGAAATAGAGGCACAAAGTTTACAAATCCGTAACTCTGCTCCAAAACAAGCTGCGCTCGTCTGTCCCATCCTTACCTTGTGTCCCGTGTTGTCGCCCAGTTTGTATCAATGCTCCCAAAAACAAATATAGGATTTGTGTAAACTGCATTTGTTAAACCATCTAAAGCGGTCAAATTTGATCTTGTATCACCCAACATGATAAAATTTGAAGGCATATTTTTTCATTCCTGTAGTATGCATCAACCGTACAAAAGTATGTTGCTTCATGATGTTCTAATTATACACGGTCAATGATTTCCTCCTGGAAAACTTCAAAGGGGCTGATGAAATTTCACAGAAATAAAATGACTTTGCTAAAAGTAAAAGTGATGCATTACACTGTTCGTTACGCTTCGTTATAATGGTTGTTGGTCGTGTTCAGCATGAAGGTGTCGCTAAGCACTTTGTGATTAGATGTGTCAGCGAAAAAGCTCTTAGTTGCTCTGAAAAACGTAGAGAGCTTGGCGCGTATGCGAAAAAACTAATATCGATAATGAACCTGATGGCGCAAATAGACTCAAATAAATACATATTTTCGTGTTTGCAATAGATTAGCGTGATTTTGCAACCAATTGAGATGGTGATGTATGCGTGAAGATAGACGAAACCAATGGATTGTCTGGTCATACACTGTTAGAAAAAATTAGACGAGATTGGGGTTTTCGCGGCTCATGCGCTTTGAAAACGTCCTTGAGCTGACATGCTGGAGGAAAATACGGTACATTACATCGTTTTACTACAACCTCTAAGAAACGTAGTAAAATGATGTCATCAGCCTGCTTTGCAACGTGCGCTTTTAAATCACGTGAATAGAAACCATTAATGGGGCGTTTAAAACCATGTGATCTAGAACCTTGCTCAAGATCACGTGATTAAATACTACCATAATAACCCGCAAGCCCTCACGAGCTCCGTCCCTTCCAGTTAAGCCTATACTCGGTGACAGGCACGGCCACGCTATCGGAAAACATGCCGCTGCGGCGCATCGGCCAAAATATTGCTGTGCTGACTTTAGAGGGGGTCGAAGTGAAGTACGTACGGAAGCGCGGATCCCGTAAGTGCTTGCTTGGACGCACAAATGATCAATTTGTAGTTGTCAGTTGGCTGAGTAGTGAAAGCTGCGTACCGTACAGCTGCGTATGTGTACCGAAGCATGGCCGTATTTGTTTGTTTACGCGTGCATGCAAGCAGCACGCCTGTTTCACTTCCGCCGAAGCTCCAGCTGCCGTAGCAAGCCAGCCATCCCGACTATCCGTTTTCTTTGCTTCCTACAACGAGAAAATATGGTTCCACCGATTCAAGATGAGGCGAGATATTCTAGAAAACACGGCACTTGGTGCCGTAACCGGTGAGCTCTCAGGATCAACTGTGAGGAAACTTTGTGAAGGCAGTAAAAAAATAGTCCTCCCCAACAACCTTCACACGGATGAAAAAAATCTCTCCCATTTTTACATGCAAATCACGGTCAGCAGGGGGGTAAATTTTTTAACCCCACTGGTACGGAGTATAAAAAACCCAGAAACGGGAATGCGATACGGGACAAATGGTTTATTCTCATTTCGCTTTATTTTTGTTTACAATGCATAAAAGCCTCATCTTGCCACATAGCATATAGCCATGTATATGTATATTTGGGCAGTAGTTCATGCACCCTTTTATTCGGAATGAAATGCAGCTGCTTAGAGTGCACAGATGAGGAAAAAGTGCGTTATAAACGTTCTCCTTAAAAATAGAGAGCGGATACTTATTATGGGTATATAGGGAGTGTTTAAATTAGGATTTACGGAATTTTTAAACATCGCCTGTGGCAGGCAGCATAATTGTTTTAGCTTAGCTACATTATTCGAAGAGGCGGACATTAGTAGCACGAGAAAGCGAAACACATATTCAACTAATTACCAAAAATTAAAGGTTCCGAGTTAAAGGTTCCGAGAAAAAAAAAAGCCCGGTGCCGCCGGGAACCCACCGGTTTTTTCTAATGAGTAGAGATGTTCCCTGGCCTAGTTCTCGGCTCTCGTAGGGGCTTCCATCTCGAAAGAGGGCCCAATAGAGATTTCGGGAGTTGTCTCTGGGCGCCTTTTGTCCAACCACAGACGGCCTTGTTGAAGAGCATACACAGCGGCTGTGGGAGGCAAGTGCTGCCGCCGGGTACCTACCGGTAAAATAGGTACAAGCGCGCTCCCGGCCTGGTGCTCGGCCCTTATGGAACCTCAACGCTTGGGAAGAGGTGTTTGTCCTCAACCCGAAGGCGTCCCCACCTCAGTAGGTGCTTGGGGCACCACATGGGAAATGGCCGCCCAAACATGCATAACTTATTTTTTTTTTTCGCTGACGAGGGTTTCGACGAGAATTCAGGGCGCAGGCTCCTTTCCCAAGCGTATCACCCCTGAAGGAAGCCGAACGCCAGGCCGGGGTACGCTTGTGCCCATTTGAACCAGTGGGTGCCCGGCGGCGGTGTGAGTCGAACCCACAACCTCCCGCAGCCGAGTCGGGCGCTCTACCTCTAGGTCGGGGGATCATATGCCGGCCGCGGTGGCCGGCATGTGATCCCGTGACCTCATGCGTAGCAGCACAACGTCATATCCGCTAAGCCACCACAGTGGGTGGAGTTATAAAGAGTAATGTAGTTGAGTGTTCGTGCCCAAAATATTGAACAGGAAATGAACTGTACAATAGCTATGATAGTTTTTTTACTCCCTCATAGATTGTTCATTATTGGAGTTAATTTGCGCAAGAACCACAAGTGGCCGAATAGCGTTAAGGCTCTAGTAATGGGTTGTTCAAGGTACACGAGCTGTGAATTTCGAAGGGTAGATGTAACACGGCTGAATAGAGGACTAATAAATGTCCTCTGTAAAGTGCGTAAAATGCACATGTAATAAACAAAACTATGGAAATAAGACGCAAGTGCGAGATGTGCTACGAACATAAAAGATGTGCCGCTTAGACTGGCAAATTTCTAAATTCTCATCTGCCCACCATGACAGCTGCCATACTTTGGTCTCTTAATAATTAAAATATTTAATGACCAATTGCCTGCCTGCTTGGCTTCTTGCAGCAGTTTGTGTTAAGAGAGCGAAGGAGAAAATGCAAGGAGCCAGAACAACCGCAAGCTTACGAGACGCAACTCTGGTTTATCGCCCTGCAACGGGGTTTGGAGAAAATGTGCTTAAGCGAAAGCAGGCAGAACGAGAAAAACCTCCTTAACTAAATATAGGCCTTTAGCGCTACGCCCAGCAAGGCCGGAAAATTGTGAAAGCATTGTTGGGCTTTTTATGCTCCCCTAGTTTGTCTGAAAAGAGTCATAGTTGCTACCAGAATGGTGGAGTCGCAACTCCATCATTCCCCATTTCAGAGCGCCCGGAATGAAATGTGAGTCGAAGATTACAGAATAGAGTTGGACTGGAATGGACTCACTCAGTCATGAACCGCTAAATGTTCGTTTTAAGCGAGACTGCAAACGCGTTCAACTTGTCACTCGAACTAAACTAGACAAGGACAATTTATAACATATCTCAACTTCTACTAAGTATCAGGATGTTTCAGTATCTACATATCTGTGGCTACCTCTGCCACGGTAGTCATAAGCACACAGCGTTCTACACTTCCGATGATTCTAAAACTTATCTGTTTTAAAATTTTGATATCAACTTAAAGACAGCCACTTTTCATTGTGAAAAAAAATCAGTTTATCAAGAGCATGCTTGATCTACGACACAAGGATGTAGACCAAAAATAAGCGGTTGCACGCGGAGCAAGTCCAAAGTGATTTTTAACCCGTGCCATGTTTCTTTGACCACAATGTTTAGGCGATCACAGTTGGTCAGAGACGTTTGTTGGAAAAATGCCGATCGGTAATTTTCTGGTTAATATGAAAGAAAAAAAATGTCGCAGTTTCGCCCGAAAGGCGAAGCATCAATTGCGATAGCAAATTAGTAGAGAGCTATTCGGAGTAGGGATAGTGGTTTTATCGGCTGCATAAGCATGGACACATTCGCTTACCAACTGAATTAACAAGCGTGGTGTCAGCGCGCACAAGCAAACATGAATAGATCACACTGAATGACCGCAGACAACGACTGTCAAAAAGCTGGCAGCAAGCGCAGCCGCCGCCGCGGGCGAAGGTTCGTGTGGTCTATCGCTTCAACGGAAACTGAGCGGCGAATGCACAGTGCATACAAAGGTCAGAGCCGTGTGGAGATAACAAACGGTGAGGGCAACCGCCACAGCCGCGCGCAAAGTACGAGCGCAGTTGTTGGCAGAGTAGAAGCTGCGCCCCCCCCCCTCCCTCCCGCGCTGCCTTCCCGTTTTCTTGCTTTCGCGTGGGAGATTGAGTGGCAAGTTCCCCTTACGCCCGGTTGCAAGATACGCCTTTGGTGCCGGAGCACAGCTTCGCCCCGCTTCCCTACCTCCCATACTCCCACGACCTTTCGCGCGACGGTCGCGTTTGCCTTCCGCCGTGCGTTCGCTCTCCATTATAGCGCGCGTCCCCCGCGCGCTTTCGCTCGCGCATACGGCGCGCGGCGACGATTTTATCGCCCTTGGACTTTATACGGAACCTCACGGCGACGCCGACGGCAGAAATCCGGTTGAAGTGTCCATATAATTGCTATCGCAATAAAATATCGTTCTGCAAAACTTATCAATGCGTTTCGAATTGAAGGGGGCACTGAGCCACTTTTTATCGAAGCGGAGGAAGGCATTATAAGTGCAAACAAGGTATTTCAGAAACACTTTGCCGCAAGGAGTACTTCAATTCGTTAAGCAGAAGCGGGGTTATTGGCAGTCAAACACGGCATCCGGTGCGCGCCCGTTCCTTCTTCAATGTCTTGCACTGCGAAGGCTAAGGGTGAGTGGGGCGTGGCCACAACGCTCCGCTCTCGAAATGTCGCCCTAGCGCGCAGTTCAAATTTCATTTTTTGGATGTTTACGTAGATGCCACGACTTCCTATTTTGGTGCCTACGACGCGCTAAACGTAAGCCAAACGCGGTTGTCCTATGCCAGTCGCAGTGCGCTTAGCCAGTGGACTTCTGACAGCACCCCGCAGCGGCCGCACTGTAGCCGACCACAGCGACCAATAGCAGCCATGAATGGGAATGCGCAATATTACAAAATAAATCGTCCAGAAAAGAGTCAGGATCGTGGCTTCTGTTGAAACGAGAGCGATTGAGAGAAAAGTGACTTCGCGCTCCACTTGCGAGCTCAACGCACCGCGTACGGCAGCAAACCTTGCCTGAGATGTTCACAGCAACGTATGCTACCCGAGGACTATGTTATTTCACCGAGCCCGAGGGGTGGTTCAGCGCCCCTTTAACCGTCAACTGTAAGGAATCTATCTGTAGGCATGAAATGCACAATGCTGTAATAATATTTTTGTGCTTTGCTTTTTGCGTATAAGATAGTGTCGAAGAATTGGAGATTATTGGAAATGGTAGCTTTTATTTTACAGGCAACCTCCGCCTATTTCGCAGCATGTGTCAGGAACTGACTAACACGTCGGCACCAAAGTGAAGCTAATTTCAGCGGTCGCGAGTGGGTAGCTGTAGACTAGTGTTTGCAAAATTGGTGCTCCATGCTTTGTGAATTTGGTGCCATTTTTGGTCACGGAGAAGCAAGGTTAAAACTAAATTGAATGAAAACTGCGTAAACATGCCGAAGCCAGATTTCGCTTACGAAAGACTCATTCCGTATACAGTATTTTTTTTCTTTTTCTTCAGTATTGCTTTGAAGAAGCCTGTAGAGTGACTAAGCCTTTGCTCGGTCTCTTCACTTTTACCGGATGATTTTACCGTCTTGACAATCTTGACTTCGTTGTGCCTTCTGGAATTGGCACTTCTTTCCATTGCTAGCGGGGATCTTGATGCGGCTAAAGCATGTGCGCGTAACAAAAAACAATCGCAAAATATGGAGCTGCGCGCTGTTATTTTTCTTGTACTAGATTTCTTTCTTGCATTATGCTTGCCGGAATATCTTTGTAATATAAAAAGCAACAAAATTAATTCGAGATGTTTGAAATATTAAGGATTTTCGTGCGCTGCATTGAAAAAAATGATTAAATAGTATTGAAAAAAAATGCCCAGATAGCCATGTGTGTGTGCACGGAAATAAAGTTCAAGAAGTTCAACGGAATTTTCTGGTTATGATTTTACAAGGCCATGTTTTTCTTTTTTTTTGTTTAACAGAGGCTCTGTAGTTTGCCTCAACAGAATAACATTACTGTCCATTTGAGTAACCTTGAAAACAGACCACAGTTGTAAAAAAAAAGATTACAGATATTCTGTAAAATGTATTTACCGTCTAGGATTCTATCACAAAGCACGGAGCTTGTAAAAAATTGCGACATTCGGTGCTTCTGATAAAAAGTTCTGCTGCATACTTCTGAGAGGATATATACGAAGAATCACCATCACAGACACAATATTTCATTATGCATATTCTGTTACAACTATGCAGCGCATCTTTACCTCCATGAACAACTATGAACTATAGCCCACGCCCAAACCTTTATTTTCAGGAATTTACTACGTTCTTGTAAAACCCCTCTACATCCATTTTTTGAGCGTGTGTGTGTGTGCCCAATACCAGAATTTCTATAATACGTGAGTCAGCTGCTCTTAGCAGTTGCTGTCCTAGCCTATTTTCTATACGCATAAATAAGTCAATTCATTCCTTTGTTCACACCTATTTAATATTGAAAGGTAATACAGCGGAGTTTTCCCATATTTCTTATAACCAGTGTCTAGGCCGTGTTGGAACAAAATATTTTGTGCTGTCTACGACAGACTGAGTCAACAGTGTTCAAAAGTCATACGTTTGAGTATTTTGTACATGATTCGTTGTACAGTATAAAAAACTGCAATACGATGACGACACTGCACGCGGATATGTTTAGTCAAAGAGCCAGTGCTTTCCTTCCAAAACATTTGCTACTTGACATCCTTGACTTTTTTCTGGCATCTCGGGTTGCCGCTTTCTTCCCTTGCTGCCGGGGCCCTTGATGCGGCGGAAGCACCGGCGTGTAACAAAACCCTAAGGCAATTCGCCAGATGCGGAGCTGCGCGTTTTCATTTTTCGTGTATTTGATTTCGTTTGTTTTGTTTTTTGCATTATGCCTTGTGAAAAATCCTCTGAAAAAAAAGAAAGAAACAATCCGGGCTGTTTGGAAATATCAAGGATTCTCGTTCGCTGAAATGATTTAACCTGGGAGAACGCAAAGGAGTGAATAGGAAAGGCGCTTCTGATTTATTTGGTGACATGAAGTATTTTATAACGCCATGAGGAAAGGGGAAAAATTCTTCCTGATACAATATTAACAAACATTTTCAAGAAACGCACGCACTAAACTCTTCCCGACCCACTTACAATTATACAGTTCACCGCCGGCTTACTGTAAAAGGCACAAGCGAACAGCAACTTGGTCCCACCCCCTGTTCTTTTGCGCGTTGTTATCCCGCGTCCTCAACCAACATGTTTAAGTAACTATCGGCTGCGTTGATCCCTCAGAAGTAGTACACAGAGTCCTTGCGCAAATAGAAATTTACAACCGTCAAAATACATTATTATAGACTCGCAGGCGGCTTATAGAAACTATATGCGTGGTAGAATCATGCCGCTGGCATGCAAAATTCTTAGTCAAGCTCGAGCTGAACAGAAGCAGCTGATATGGGTACCAGGTCACAAGGGGGTTGAAGGAAATGAGCGTGCACATACATGCTTCAGCCCGAGCTTTCCTTCCCCGGGATTCTTGTATAAGTCTTCCTTTGCTGACTTGGTCTCCCCCTTTCCGTTAACAACATACTCAGACATACTACAGCATCTGCGCCTTGAGAGGCAGACACTGCCGGGGCCCGCTAGGGTTCTTAATAAATCAGAAGAGTCTCACCTCCATCGGCTACAAACTATATCATTTAATAATCCATCTAGGCTTCACGCCAAAGAGCCCGAGTCTTTTTCGGCACAGTGCAAATTTTGTGGCCAAAAGGCAGACTTACACCATATGGTATGGGCTTGTCAGAAAAATAGCAGTATTGCCATAATAAATCAGCCAACGTGGGAGGACTGGGAGGCGGCCCTGTCTAGCTCGGACATCGAAGAGCAACGAGCCCTCATCGAAAGAGCACGGGCAGCGGCTTTTGCCAACGGTGTCCCGGACTAGGGACCTGACCATCTCTTCCCGTAAACCAAGGTTTACTTTCTAATTTTCAATAAAAGTTTTTATCATCATCATCAACCGCCACCCTCCCACAGCCTCCGCCGCCACCACCATCATCGCATTGAAAAAGCATATCGACTCTATCTGAAACGCGATAAAGAAAAGCACCCAAAGCCCGATAGTACCGTCACTCACGAAAATCTGAATGTCACACGACCACCAAAATGCACGTTATCGTGGTTTTACGTGGCGGAATAAAAACAAAGGTGACGCATTAATGAAGGTGGCTGGCATTGTTGGCTGTCGCTGATTGCTCTATCGCCCTTTGTAACTCGGCTCTGGGCAACAGTGTTTATCATCTCTTGAAAAGCTGGTTATGGGATCTAGTAAAAAAGTCATCTTTCACCCGCAGGGCGAAGAATTGGCAGCGCTAGCAGAACGTAACAAAGCTTCATGGGCTATTCCAATTGCACAAATCATTCGATTACTAACTAAACAAGCATAGTAATTTCCCGCGCCCAAACCCACACATGAACAGAGTTCATTCAGTTACCGCTAGTGTAAATGAGTGACTGTATAATTCACCAGCCTGTATGACCGTCTCTGACTACCTCAGTGATGAACGCTTGGCTGTGTGTGCAAAGTGTGAACTTCTCTCTCCATTCTCCTCTTTCAATTCCCTTTCCCCCTTCCCCAGCGCCGTGCAGCCTGCCGGGGTCAGCCTGGTTAACCTCCCTGCCTTTCCCTTATGGCTTTTCTCTCTCTCTCTCTCTCTTTGTCTCTCTACGGCAATGAATAGTTCTCGCCGCGCACGGTGAAATTGGGGAAAACTACTCAGACAACGGACCTCTACACATAGCACTCGCGCTACCTCAATTCTCCGCAATAGTTCCGCGGCACCAGTAATAGCGACGCGCTGCACCACGCCGGCCACGAAGCCTATCTAATTATAAAGCACGCTATCGAGAAGGCTAGCGAAATCTGAAAGGTCAACGCTGTCTGACCCAGCTGCTGCGCCAGTCAAATAGCGCAAAATACATTGCAGCCACCACTCTTCGTAGTCCAAAAGAACTTCTTCTTGGGCAAGTTGGTGCTGATATTTCCTAGGTGAACTTGTCTGTGGCGTGAAATGCATTTTGTGAAAAGGGGACAGAAGAGAAGAGACAGTGAAACACTGTCTCTTCTCTTCTGTCCCCTTTTCACAAAATGCATTTCGCGCCACAGACAAGTTCACCTAGGAAACTCTTCGTAGTGTTTAACACGTTCTACTATTGTATGGCCTACTATTTTGACCATGCAAATTGAAAGCAAGATCGTAACAAAAAATTATGGCGAAAACCATTCGCGATGATTATCTAAGTCAATGCGAAGTATTTCCGAAAGTCAACGAAGCAACTGTATGTGTGCTCTTGAGCTACTTTTTATAAGTATGTGTGCACTTGAGCGACTCACCTTCACTAACTTCAGCCTCATTTATCGTCGCAATCCGAGAGAGAGAAAAAAGAGGAGCAAAATTCTGCGACAGTAACTGGAAGGCGAATATTCGTTCTGCTACCCTGCACTGAGGGTTCAGAAACGGGAGACAGATATAATAAAAGATCGAAGAATGCACACTGGAGAAGGGGAAGAACACACAGGCACGCACGCACAGAAAACAGATGCGGCCTAGTTGAACTAGGTCGATGGAAATTAGGTGCACTAGATTTAAAGCATAAAGATGGTTGGGTATCGCAATCGATACGTCTAAGAGTCCACAGTGAGGCGTATTATACCCTTTAACGAATGCTCCTGAAGACCAGCGTGAACCGTCTCATCGCGTTTAATGGCTTGGCTCTCGCCTTAACCATTTCATGCACTTTGTACACAATTGTGTAAACCAAGATAGTCCAACAAGATCAAAAGCGTTGATAAAAGGAACGATATTTAAAATGTGTCGCATACATCTTGCAACACTTCTGAGTGGAATTGTGCATAAAGTGCGAATAACATGTGCAAAAGTTTTAGTAAAACGAGGGAGAAGGTGGCGTATATTTGTTTAGTGTCTGCATGTCGTTTTATGTAGCGGGCTCATTTTATAATTGTTTTTCACAATGTTTTGCACCAGGTATAACTTTCAAGTAGCTGGATAAGTGTTTTTAAACCTGCTAGACACAAAATAGATGATGTTCTAATATTTCCTGTTCCTGTGGTGAGTTTTGCATGGTGTCCACATTTTGTAAACTTGCTAAATCTCACTAAATCGCATAGCATAAAGAATTATAATCATTCATCAATTTTGCAGCTGTACGTTTATACTATTCTGAAGATGTGGGAAATGCGGTGAAACTAAGTTTTCAATCAACACAATTAATTGGTGCTTGAAAGGGCTAACAAAACCCAATTTATTTTAGTCGATTGAAGTTCAAGTATGTGTGAATTATGTGATATCACGCGGTCGTAACAACAACGGGAACGCTTTTTCTGAGCGGTTGTTCAAGAGAACGGAGGTTATAACTGCAAATTCATTTATAGAAAGTGTGCGCGGAATTCGTTGTATATTGCATTATTACATTGCATACATTTCCCGAGACAAACTCACTCAAGAAATGGAAGCTTGAACCTGATGAGCGCCAGCAGTATCCATCTCACATACACATTTGCAACATTGACAACACGTAGTGCGTCTACTGTACTGTATCAAATGAATGTTTATGGTGACTAAGTATAAAAGGGAATATATTGAGCAAAGCATCCCACAATTTTTTCATCATACTGAATTGACGGGCCTTGTTTTAACAGCGGAGCTATTTAAGTCGGCCTTAAGTTGTGCCGCAAGGTGCAAAACCTCACTGAGCTGTGACGTCACTGCGTTGCCTAGCAATCCCATATCAGCTGTGCGACAGCTTCGCAAGACTCCGCGCCTAGAGACTGCGCGCAGCGTGTCTGCTCCGCTTGCCATAAACGTTCCGTGTAGCAGGTGTGACGGCGGGATTGCTAGTGTGCGGGTGGTAGTAGCAGCCATGGGGAGACGGCGGAAGAACCACACTCCCGAGGAAGAGGCCGCTTTCCGGGAATCACGCCGCTTGGCCAAACAATAATACAATCGCCGGATTCGAGCTGATCCTGCACAGAGAGCCAAGGAAGCCTTAGCCAAGCGACGGCGCAGAGTCGAAGCTGCGCCTCGCTTCTCTTAGCTCCGGCAACGCTCCTCCGCCGCCGCGCCAGCGATGACGTCACTGCGCGTTGCATAGCACAGCTTGCAACACCGAAACCACGTTCCAATGCCTACACCGCATTGCACCGGGATGCAATGCGGTCGCCTAGCAATCACTTACCCAGCTTCGCCCAGCCATGTCATTGCTTCGTGCCGCAATGCTTGCTTTGCCGAGTCATGACAATACTTTTTGAAGCATGGCCATGATGTCACACTGATTATCCCGTCGCCACGACGGCGACACATCCAACTCGCGTAGACTTCGCACTGATTAAATGTAACATGGGACGGCCGAAGAAGTACAAGACTCCCGAAGAAGCCGCTCAGCTGGAAGCTCGTCGTGCGGCCAGCCAAGAACCAATGTGTCGATTGCGTGCTAATCCGAAGCATCGCGCCGAAGCCGCTGCTGCTAAACACGTCAAGCCTAGTAAAACCTGGAAGAAGCTAGGTCGATCTCCAGCTCCGCTGTTTACTCCAGCCTTGCACCACTAGTGCAAGCTGCCCACTTTTTTTTTTTCAACAAAAATTATCGTTAAACTTACAGCGCTTTTGCACTGCAAGATCACTAGACCTCTAGACCTCTAGACCTCTTTTGCACTGCAAGATCATTAGACCAACTGCGCCATTAGTATGCGATATTTAAGAGACGCACTTTCACGAATCGCAAGGTTTAGAAAATAAAACTGCGGTTTAAGGCATGACAGAAACAATCATTCGAGAATCCTTCAAAGAGCAAGGCTATCGTGCATCCTGCGTTCGTGTTGAAACCAATGAACACTCGTTGCGGAGGAGATAGCCATGGAAATTCGTGCTACTTTGCGTGGAGGATCGTTTTCCCTTTCAATGAATCTGGCTCCACCTCGCGGGCTTTCACAGAACTTACTTGCCATATTAAGTGCTCCTGTGCTTTGATTTGCCTATTATTTCGGCATAACTGTGCGGTCTCCTGGCCCCCTGATTAACTCAGATGGTGGGTCTCGGAAAAGCGTTGGTGCCGGGTTCGATACAGTCTCGTGGATGACAAATTTTCCTTTCACGCACCACAGCGAGTGACATTTCCGGCTTGACATCGCAAGCGAGAGGGCACTACTCACACTACTCGCCGTAGATAGGTGAGAATATTTACTTGCTACACGCAGACACGTACACCCAGAAATTATTCCGCACTGCGTTCTGGTTTCACTGCCACAACTTGCTCCATATGGTTTGGAGGCTTTCCTTTGCAGCAAAAGAGTGAGTTTCAATATGCAAAGGCCTAGACAGCAGCGATTTACGTAATTTTCCTCGTTCTAGAAGCACTGTCATACTGAATAGCAGTGAACATATCGAACAAAAGAGAAAGAGCCGAAAATATTGGTGGAAGTCCGACTGGTTTGTTAGTTAATTTTACGCAATTTTTTATTCACTGGCTACGGAATTATTCTTTAAAAAATATTTTTAAGCCCCAGCATAGTACATTCCCCTATCCAGAAGACAAGTTAGCGCGGTATCTCCTATTGTACGCTCTTACTATATTGTAAGTGCGTTGGTTCGCTCTCACTATACCACAGTGTTCGTTCCTTGGGTGAACCTTCACTATAAACTGCGTGTACCAAAGTAATGATGTATACACTCTAGAGAACCTCCTTTAACACTTGAGCAAAAGCATTCCTTTAAAACAACTCAAATCACCAGTGCGCTCAATACAAAGAAATCAATACTGACGATGTTCATGATATGTTTAATTATGATTGTTGCACACTAGCTAGAAAAAATGCAATAGATCTTAAGTTGAAGAGAAAAACAAGCACTGTGTTCACAAATGCGAAGAATAACATTGTGCTTACATTTCAATTCACAGACACTTTTCACGAAAATACCATATCGCCTACTGACACTTCTGTTTTCTGTTTAAATTGTTTCACAGTTTCAGAGCACTCAAGGCACGCAGCATCGGGAAAAGCTTCGGAGACAACACCTTGAAGTGAAACACGACACTGCACGTATATGGTTTTCACCATGAGGAACACTTGAGTCATTCGCCTTTCAAGGACGCCCACTTCTTCAATAGACTTGCACACGAAGCCACAATGACCTTTCGATACAAAAAACTCTAGTCCCTATAATTATCCAGTGTGATATCGTGTCGCAGATCACGCCTGCATGGATACGACCTGAACAATGAACAGGATCGCTCCGGTGGGTTCGTGCCGGATAAGCGCCAAAAATGGGCGATCAACGGTGAACTGTTTGAAGTGCACGAGGGACTTGGACACAAACTGCGCTTGCGTCGCCGCGACGGCACGCGTCCCCACCTCATCAACGTCCAACGCCCCCTTGTGGAGGATCTCGTTAAGTCGCAGGTCCAATTCTTTGCTTATTCCCTTGAAATCCGCGGCGTCCGTGAAGGGCACTCTGAGCCCTAGTTTCTCGAGAGGAGCGCGCAACTTGAGCATCTTCTGCAAGCTCAACTTGGGAAGGCTGAGCTCAACTTGCTCGGGCTCCATGTTATCGATGATTTCGTTTATCTTTGCTGCGCTCAGGCCTTGCACAACGCTCGCCAGGGGGCTCTGACGATTTCGCGGAAGCATCAGTATCATGCTATACTGGTCATCCGCGTACGGCACCCTGAGGGCGTCCACGTTCAGACCGTCGTCATGCCCGAAATCGAAGGTTTCAATGATGAACATAATGGGAACATTGGCAATGGTTCCATCTTCGTTGCGGAAAACACGCTTGTCGGTGAACTCGGGATCGAACTTAGTCTTCCAGTCGCCTTTGAAATACATAGCGTTGAGTACCAGCATCTTTGTGGTTTCCTCGGGGGCCTCTTCCAGAAAATGAGGTATCCGTCCACGAGTCTTTCTGCTGGCCCACTCGTTGACCTCTTTGACGACGTCGCTTCCTCGGCCTTGGCCGAATTGCACTGTTGCGAGGCTGGCGTCAAACAGTCGGTTGATCTCGCGATAGTAGCTGGCATTAAAGGGAGCGCCTTCTTGAATGAGCACAGCCGAGGCGTGATCCAAAGCTGTGGCCCTGCTGCCGCCGCCAGGGGATGACATTTTGCCCAGAAGCTCACTCATGAGGGCACTTGAAGGATTGCCCATCTGAGCGGACATTTGGTAGGCTGTGCGTCCGCGCGCTCCCATGAGAACCATATGAAGGACGATGTTGACACTAACTGGAGAAAGCAGCACATTCTGTTCGCCTAAGGCTTGGAGAAGGCTGATGCCCAGCCCGTTGTTGCTATTCACAACATCGCCGATAGTTTTCTGCGACCGTTGTTGCGCTTTTTGCGCTTTGAGTTCACGGATGGAGTCTAAAAGACCCCCATGAACTCCCAGAGGAGCCATGACGCACAGAGCGAGCCACGCAATCTTCATTTCTGCGTCTCAGGCCGATTACGACCTTCCACCTCGGAGGCAGCACTGCCTGCTGGTATTCTGTATCCGCGGCGTGTGTGGCTGTGCGGAAACAAAAAGCAAAAGTCACGTTGTGAAAACAGACGTGGCGTACAACGAAACGCACTTAGCACAGCGCAATAAGAAGCATTCCAAGGCAATAACGGAAGCATCAGGTCTCTGTCAGCAGCTGACGGTAACCAAAAGACATTTTTATTTGTGTTTCTATTAATCTGGGAGTGTTATTTCGCGCTTTTAGCTAATGCTACTGAGCTGATATGTTTCCGACGAAAGCTAAACTTTACTTGTCAAAATGCTATAGTGCCCACCTAGAACGACGAGGCGTTTATTTCATTTTTGACCACGGACGTCGTTCGCTACTAAATGAGTACTTCGCTTTCGAACTAACTTTGCTGAAATAAACCAGAAAGCCTGTCTCGAAGAAAGCAAGAGCGAAACACGGGCGAATGTTGTACGTATTATTTTTCCTCGATGTTGCTTGCGGAAAGCCTTCACAATTTGCAAACCTGCCTCTCTCTGCAGAAGAAAGCATTGCGACGAGTGGCTGTAATGTTATCTTTTTCGAAATTTACTGCTGGATTTGTTTGAAACACTATGTTCTCATTTACGTCGTAAACAGAAAGCCCGTTAAAAGACGCACGGAACTAGAACTATAGGGTCTACAAATGCTACGTCGCTCAGAATAAACAACTCTGACACACTTTCTCCTTACGCGGTGCACCAGAAGACGGGGACAGGAAAACACAGTCAAAGAACGGTGCGCTAAAGCTGTCCGTGTTTTCCTGTCCCCGTCCTTTCATGAATGATACAAAGAAGAAAACGTGAACAGCAACAAACAACCACCTCCCATCGCCCCTGTTGAGCACTGACACAATTGCTTTCAGAGGAGATGTTTCGTTAAAGTGGCGATCCCAAGTTCCTGGTTATCACCGAAGTAAAATTGTACAACCCACGAATGTTTTGATAAAATGAAAGACTTGCCCGTGGATAGACGACAGCCAGCTGCCTCAGAGGTACGGAGTGCAAACGAGCTGGTTGTTCAGAACCGATGGAGGGACGCGCTTTACACGCAGCGATGCGAGCGACAGCGAAAGCTCAGCGAGGACGATGGCGCAGCCATGACGCCCTTGTTGAGCCGAGAGTCGAGCGCACACCCAGGGGAGGAATCAAGAGTATACGTAAGCCCACTTTTCCATTACCAGCGCGAGCGCAACGCACGAAAACCCGTTTTCGGAAAGGATGAGCAACCATCGGTGAGGCGGTCCGACGGCGAAAGGGCAACGCCGAGCGCGACAACAGATTTCAAGGACGCCAGTTTTTCCCCGCAGACGCGCGTGCCTGGCCGTTACCTGCGCTGGCCGTCAAGCGAGGCCGACAACGCGGTCGGCGACGAGGGAGGATGGCCCGGTTGCGTTGAATGAACGGTGACGTTCACGCCCGAGCCGGAGTACGGCTCGTAAGGATTAGACCGCTCATGGGGCGGGGATTAATTCTCGTCACGTGCCGGATGCGATCGTGGCGGCGAATTGGCACTGCTATGTAGCGTACGCTGCGCGGCAGAAACCGGAACTTTGCGGCAGAGGCGTTTGTAGGCAAGGGCCGCGCCGACATTCCTCATTGATTGGTCGCTCTCTACGAAGGGTCGGCATCTTCGGATTACTAGTGTCCCCGCCTGGAGTTGTAAAGGGCCGGGGTGACAGTTCTAGACTCGCCTGGTAGATCAAATAGGCTGCACGCTAAAATCCGCATGCGTGTACCAACTACGAAATGCGTGAATGCGTCCTTCGTTGCCACGCGATTGTATGTCAGTGCACACGGATCCGTACGTGTGTGGCACGCGTTTGGAGGTGGCTGTTGTTGTTGTTGTTTTTTTTTTCGTGCCCCGTTGGCTGCTCTCGTCGTCCTTCATTGTCGTCCTATTGGGGTTGAACCGGTGTCCCAAGATTGTTTTGCGTGTGTGTGTGTGAGCGTGCGTGAGTGCGTGAGTGAGTGCGTTCGTGCGTTCGTGCGTGCGCGTGGTGTTTATTCTTGGTGAGAGGACGCAATCGCCGGTTATGCCTGTCTTGTTTTATACTGATAAATTAGAGGACGCTTTCACAAGCCAGCTGTTTTGTTGGAGAAAAAAAGCAACGGCTTGGTAAGGATTGCTTAAGTACTCTATAGCCTGGTCTACATAGTTTTGTTCCTTCTTGATTTTAAATAAATCTGATTTCTCTTCGAGCATGTGGTCCACTTACATTACTCAAACCGATTAATGTTCATGTCGATGTGAATACATTTATGGTTGTTAACGCTCGTATTGTGGTACTTTCTTGTGTACGATTAAAAATTTTTCACGCTATCTTTTTATAACGCTACGAAACCAACGTTTCATTTGTTGTGCCTTTTTTGTGTGAATGGTGCACTAAAAGAAATGATAATTAGCCTACATACCTCGATTACACGGACGGAACTGCAAATAGATCCGTCTGGCACATTACCTGAGGATTGGCATGCATGCTCGAAAAGATGCAAAAGAGATGCATATTATGATTTTAATTAGGTTCTTTCGGGGTCGAGGAATTACAGAGAGGAGAGGGAAAGGGGGTATATGAACAAAAAAAATAAAATACATTTTTGCCACCTAGTATGATTACAACCAATTATTAACAAGGATTTTCTTGATTTCGTTGGAGACAGAAATGACGGAAGCGGGTTCTAATCGGCGCTTGTTGTGGGAAAGAAACAAAAATTCATGCAGGTTAGTACGGCAACAAGGGGGGGAGAGCGGCAGGCCAACTCTGAACTGGTTATTGTTTCTGGAAGAAATGAACAATGGTAGTAAGAACATAGAGTTTCCTAAATTAGGATCGAAATGATAGTTTTATAGAAACAGAGAGATGGGAAACATTACAAGAAGCGGCAGGTTAAATAAATCAATATTTTATTGGGATAGCAATCATATGCACAGACCAAGCGAATTCTTGCCGTCGTCATCGCCTTGAGGTTCCGTATATATTTAGGTATATGTATGCTATATATCATACCAAGCCATGCTATTGACCCTTTCCGCGGAGCAGTTTGTTCTCGAGAAACGAGATGGCGTGCCGCACGTTGCCTCAGCGAAAGCGCATGAAAATGAAACCATGACCTCTTCTGCCCTGTTTCTGCGTGATCAGCTGTCGGAGATGTCTCTGGGTTTTCGCTCCCGCACTGTGCTCCGCTCATGCTGCAAAGTGTGGAGCGGTGGATTGAAGACGTGTGTAGTAATTGCCTGCAAAAACAAGGACTTTCATATTAAGGAATGTAATCAATATGGGTGGCCAAGTTGACGGACCATTGCTACGCTACATACGGACAGCCTGTGTGCCCGGCTCTTCTGGATGCACGACTTTCTTCGTGGATAAAGAAACTTTCACCCATCCGCCAGAGTTGTATCGCTAACCTCGAAAGAATAGACTTCAACCCCGCAAAGTCGGAAAGAGTGAGTACCGCTCGTTAAGCAATTGCAAAGGTTATAGCGCCGCTTCCTGGCATTGTAAGTTTCGTGCACGTTATCTATATCTACACACATCTACCTCACCTCGCACGCAATCTTACGCATGCTCTATACGCCAACGTATTAACAATATGTGAATGGGCGCACAGTTGAATCAATGTGCCAAAGCATGGGTGACAGCGACTACACCCACAACACACGAATGCTCGAAGCTTAATGTTTCGTGACGGTCCGCAGGAGTAAGCGAGTTACTAGCGATGATAAATCTTTTCTACAAGCTAATAGAAAGTACAGAACCGCTACGTTCCAAGCACTGTGTGCAGTAAGAACAAATCTATTGCAATTGAGCTCACCCGCGAACGATTACGCAGGAAATACTCAGATAGTGACCGCACCGACGAACATCACTGAATCAGAAACGTGACAAGCCGCTCCTTCAAAGCATTTGTCGCCAAATAAAGAAGAAGAGCAAGACACACTGATACTGATTTAGTTCATGAGCGGAAAGTTGGGATAGCTTGGAATACATTTTTAGTCTCACTTTTATAACTGCTGGCACCGTTTGGACAAAGCTTAATGAGCCCCGAAAGCACTTTTACATGTTCTCTGAAGCTGTGGCCAGAGCTTCGTGTCGTCCACCCAGTCAGCGTCTACGATATCTCCCGAAACAGAGGTTTACAAAGGCAATGTACATCCATTCTAAACACGGAGGCAACGGAGGCAGCTGAGGCAAGCAATATTATGAACGCGTCCCCACGTGATCAAACATGGCCGCGCCCACGGGATCGCCGCGGGAAGAGTCAATATTACATGCGGTATATGCGGTTTATATTGCCACACCATTCTATCACTAAACTTGCTCCTACCTGGTCTTACATTCCTAACAAAATTATTCCTCAGAATTTTGAGAATGGTAGCGCACAAACAAATAGCATGAATCGAAACACCGACAGCGCATCCATATAATTCCTATCGCAATAAAAGTTGTATATTCATTAATAATGTCTACTAAAGCCATTCTATTGTGTATTAAAAGAATATTACTCCAATTCAACGCACTTTTAACCAGCATGGAGCGAAGAATTCGTTAAGCGCTTATTTATTAGTGTAAAACTAAATAGGATGCGTACAATTGATTTACTCTCATCTATACAACACGTAATATCATGCAATGTTTATAGTTATGCACCGTACCAGTACGACTTAAATGCAGTGCAATGTCTATGTTTATGCGCTACACCGTTCGTAATCACCGCTGAAATGCAAACCGCAGTTTATACGAAGGCAGAATGTCAGTCGTTGACGCAGTGATGTCACGAGGTCGCGGGTGATGCTCGTCGTGCGAAGGTGTGCGCAGATGTAAGCTGAGAGAAGTTCGATGCGAAAAACAGCAGTAAGGTTGACTATCATTGGTCCGTTTCATTGCTGCGTCCAAGGCCTAATGGAAACTGGCGTGCACACTCATGCTCTGGCGCGAACGTGGCCTCAAGCGCACGTATTATGTGAGGAGAGGCGCTCCCCTATTCGGCAAGACAGCAGGCAGCAGCTACAGTCAGGCTACGGTCGGGCAAGCCATGGTGGGTTACAGAAATGCTACTAGGTGAGAATATATGAAATGAAACGAGGTGATTATATAAGACTTGCACCACGAGCTTGCAAGGTATTGTCAATGAAATCGGTCCTTTTTTATCAAGGTTATGCGTACAAGCAGTCTTTTTTAAGGCCCGGATTCTGAAACGCTCCTTTCCTTAGTAAGGACGTCTTACACGCCGTAAGGCGACCTGGCGTCAATTCTGGAACGTCCCTTACTAAGGGGCGCTAAGTTAGGGCCTCCTTGGTGCTTCCTCACGCTTAGGAAGCCGGCATGCTACCTTCTTGCTTCCTAACCGCGCTCCTCTACCTGAACGTATGCTTCTCCGCAGGACTTTACACGCTGTACGCTCGGCTTGGATAGGTGCCGTGCGCAGCCAACGCCGTGGCAGCCAGCCGCCGTGTATTGACGTCCAGTTAGGCTCCGCAGACTGCGCTTTGTGCCATTTCATTTGTGATTCCGTTTTATTGCAATAGCAATTATATGGACACTTTAACCGGATTTCTGCAGTCGCCGTCGCCGTTGCCGTGAGGTTCCCTATAGATAAAATCCTCACCGCGCGCCGTATGCCCGAGCGGAAGCGTGCGGGGACGCGCGCTATCACGGAGAGCGAACGCACTCAATCTCCCACGCGCAAGCAAGGAAGCGGAAAGCCAGCGCCGGAGGGAGCAGGGGGGGGGGGGGGGGGGGGGGCGGGTGGCACTTATACTCTGCCAACAACCGCGCTCGTCGCTCGACCGCACCGTCTCTTATCTCTCCCACGCGCAAGCAAGGAAGCGGGAAGCCAGCGCCGGAGGGAGCGGGGGGGGGGGGGGGGCGCACTTGTCCTCTGCCAACAACCGCGCTCGTCGCTCGCCGCACCGTCTCTTATCTCCACACGGCTCTGACCTTTATGCACTGTGCATTCGCCGCTCAGTTTCTGTTGAAGCGATAGACCGCACGTACCTTCGCCCGCTGCAGCGTATGGGATTGCTGCCAGCGTTTTGACAGTGGTTGTCTGTAGTCATTCAGTGTGATCTATTCATGTTTGTTTGTGCGCGCTCACACCACGCTTGTTCATTCAGTTAGTAATAGTCGGGCCACATTTTCCAACGCACGCTACACATGTAATGCTGCCCGGATCGGCAGTGCAGCGCTACCGGTGTGTCCCTTCGCACGCGCGCTGCCCACGGGAAGCGCTTCTCATCAACACCACAGTTTCACACGCGCCTTCTCGTGGTCATCGAGTCTCTCTTCATGTCGGTCTACTTACGCCGCAGCACACCTGCTTACTTAATCAGCTCATGTTTACTACAATTCATATTGCTACCAAAGCCGCTCACTTTACTTCGTATGACATTGCTGTGTTGCTATCGCATTCATTGCTTCGCCCTTCGGGCGAAACTGTGACATTTTTTTTCTGTGAAAAGCGAGCGGCGAGAATGACGGCCTTGCGATATTTATCTAAAGACGATAGCTTCGAAAGCTATGCAAGGTTTCTTCGGCGTGCAAGTGAACTTCTTTACGGGACTGTGTACAAGCCTCCGCCATTGACTCCAGTCTGGCATGTGATTGACAGGCATTATCCACTGGAACACTACAACGAAGTGGAGTTTCTAGCCCGGTATCGTTTTTCCAAGCGAGCTGTTGCAACCATACTGACAGAGCTGCAACTGCTTTGTAACACTGACAACAGAGGAGTGCCGCTACCTGCTCTGTTGAAGGTCCTCATCGCACTGCGTTTTTACGGAACGGGTGCCATGCAAACTGTTATAGGGGACCTTGTGTGTGTATCCCAACCCTCTATATGCCGATGCATTTGAGATAAGACACAGCTGATATGCCTACGTCTGTATCCCAAGTACGTTCGGCTACCAAACGCCAGTGAAGCAAGGTCAGTCATGACAAGTTTATATTCCATTGGAGGATTCCCCGGGGTTACTAGGTGCATAGATTGTACATATATACCCATTAAAAGCCCCGGTATAGACGACGCAGAAGAGACGGAGGAAGAACGAGCCGCACGCCTCGAGAAGCGTCGTAAGTACGAAGTGGCCAGGCGAGGGGATTCAGATGAGGATAGCACCCGAAACGTGTTCAAGTCACTGGACGACAACCCCTTATCCTCCCGCCTCACCGACCATCGGGCCCCCGTCTTTGTGGCAATTGAGAAACAACAAGATGAAGACTTTCACAATAAATACGTTACCATTTAATAATGTCTAGTCTTTAATATAACCATAACTTAACGAGAGGTAACAACCAAACCTAAACATTCAGACGTACGAAGCTAAATGAAAAAGACGTAACTGTAGAGAGAACCAAGCTAAACAATAAGACTAACCGTACCTCTAGCTACGCACACCCAGGCATAACTGAGTTAAGCCACAGCCAATTTTTCTTCCTCCGTGAAATAAGCTTTGCCCGGCATGGCAAATACACACACACACACACACACACACACACACACACACACACACACACACACACACACACACACACACACACACACACACACACACCACACACACACACACACACACACACACACACACACACACACACACACACACACACACACACACACACACACACACACACACACACACACACACACACACACACACACACACACCACACACACACACACACACACACACACACACACACACACACACACACACACACACACACACACACACACACACACACACACACACACACACACACACACACACACACACACACACACACACACACACACACACACACACACACACACACACACACACACACACACACACACACACACACACACACACACACACACACACACACACACACACACACACACACACACACACACACACACACACACACACACACACACACACACACACACACACACACACACACACACACACACACACACACACACACACACACACACACACACACACACACACACACACACACACACACACACACACACACACACACACACACACACACACACACACACACACACACACACACGAAACAAAACACAGGTCAAAAAGAAAAAGAAAGCGACGTCTGACCAACCGAACTGTCAGATGCTGCCACAGTTGCTAGGCTGAGCTTGCTTTCCTGCCATGTGCATCATTTTTTGAGCTTTTTTTACGTCATTGACGAAAGAAATGGTATTTATGCCCTTATATAGAAGTAGAAATGCAATTCTAACAGCGCCGGAAGTTTACTTTGGCAATTAATTAGAAATATTTTGCATATTTTCGTAAGTAATCTCAAAACCAGAAGCCTGTAACGTTCCACTTCCTTTGGTGAGGCGTAAAGTCCCTAGATTTTATGAAAAAAAAATGCCTAGGGACTTTAGTGAGGCGCTCCTTCAGCAGGGAAGGTAAAAGGAAGCTTTTAGAATTCGCGATGGCCTTCTGAGGGCGCCTAACGTTTAGGTAGCATGAAGGACTCCTTGCGTAAGGTAGGGAAACGGTCTAAGGTTAGGAGAATTTCTGAATCCGGGCCTAAAAGAACTATCCTCCCAATCTTCAAAGCGTCCGGGAGCACTCTATGTTTTAGGGACTGCGAAAAAAAGAACATAGAAAGTATGATGGATGGTTATGTTTGAAAAAAAAAATTCTGGATATTTAATTGCTAAAGATTGAATATGATTATAAGGCACACGGTAGTGAAGGGCTCCGAATTATATTCAACAACCTTGGCTTCTTTAGCACCCCCTAAATATAAATACACTAGCATTTTTGCATTTCGTTTAATTTGAAATCTGGCCTCCACGGCGGGCATCGGACCCGTCACAGCGACCTCAGCAACCCAACTACCACGGCGGTTGGAGGGATCTGTTTCAGTATATTTTTGAGCTACTTTGGGTTTATACAGTCTTCTCCAGAAGAAGAAATTTTAATGTTTTAGGTTAGGTTGCTTATACCAACAGCATCTCTATTAGGAGGATCCTTTTTAGGTGAGAAATCAAGTATATTATTTTGAGGAAATGATGTCGTTTCAAAATTAACACATGAGATAGAGATGTTAAGCACACAGCAACAACCATACCCACAGACGAGTTCGCCGTTAGAAGTGGTTATTTCAATTATATTTTAGTATTATAATTTACCACTTGTGAAGAATTTCCGAGGCTTGATATTAATAAGGACGGTAGCGATGTTTCAAATTTATTATTCAGAGCAAGTAGCACGCCGTGCGTGTACTCCCTTTCTGCAGCATGATATGCTGCCCTACCTGCAGGTGCCGGCGAAAACATTGCCTTTCTGTAGAGACGCTTCTTCTTATTGAGCAGCCTTTTCAGCGATGCTGCGAAACATGGCGCGCGATTGATTCCTGTGATTCTGGAAAGCGCTGTGTTGTGGTTATTGAGTTGGATTACCTTTGATTTGTAAAATAGCCCGTGGTCGAGTTGTGGCTCTATCAAAAAAGACTATTCCAATCTCTTGATGTCGAATTTACGTAACGCGAACGCAAGCATTGGGAGGCGAATCACAGCGTTGTTTGAACAGCCCAATCAAATTTATAGGAGGTCACTTTTGTTTGCTTTCAAAGCGAACAGCGTTGCCTACCTTGACGCGTTTTTCATATCTAATTGGCTGAGAAGAAGGGAATGAATGAATGAAAAACTTTATTTCGTGAGCTTTTCAGCGCATGCGCCGGATGGAAGTGGTTCCCACTTCGCGAGAATAAAAATGCTGTTCTCGCCGCCTCACCCCTGGTTACGAGCCAAAGCTGGTCTTCCAGGGCGGGGCTGGACAGCAAGATCTTTCACTACTCTCTAAGGGATTGGATGGGCAGGGGGATCATGTTGGGGTTAGGATTGGTGAGGAGTGGTGGGTGTTGGCTAAATTTGCATTCTGCTATCATGTGTTGGAGTGTACCTGGCTCGTGACACACGGGGCATTCTTGCCCGTACTGGCTCGGGTACATGCGGTTTAGTAATCTGGGGTGGGGAAACGACTTTGTCTGGATCTGCCTATATGTTGTCTGCTGCTCCGTCGTTAACTTGAGGTGTGGCTCGGGGAAGCTATGTCTCCCGTTTCTGTAATATTCCACTATGCCTTTGTACGTGACTAGTGGTTGGCTCTTTGCGTTCTCCTCTCCCCTCTCCGCGGCTGCGGCAAGGTGTGACAGCGCTCGGGCCTGCTGGTGGGCAAACTCATTGCCCTCCACCCAGAATTATTCGATCTATTCCCCTTTCGGGGGTTCCTTGCCTTTGAGCGGCCGAAGCACCAACTGGGACACTCAGCCCGACTGGAAGCTTCTATACACTTGTTGCGAGTCTGTGAACACTCTGGTCCTGCCTTGTATAGTGAGGGCCAGGGCAATTGCCAGCTCTTCTGCTTCCTCGACGTCGTTTCTTTTTACCGTCGCGCACGTTAGCAGCTTTTCTTTGGTTGTCACAGAGAAGAAGCGAGGAGCATGTAGAAGTAGAGATGCTTTCGGAGAGGCCGAGCTGGCGCCATGAAATTAGACAATGGGATGAAGAGGGTGGTAACGGCGTCAGCAAGGTACTGGCCTGCTGCGCCTTGCGTAGCTTGCAGTGGCTGGTCGAAAATCGCGGCGGCGTGCAACGGGAGTTTAAAAATGCCACTAAAACGGATCATCAGGGAACAGTTGGCAAATAAATGTTAGATACATGTCGAAAGGACGTGAAACGTCATACAGCTAGGCAAAAGTTTTTTATACGCAAATAAATGCATTCTCCCCGGCAGCTCCGAATAGCCAGGGCCAGAGAGATGGGCGGGCAGCCATCTTCTATTCGTTTGTAGTCTCCGGCTATTCCGAAAAAAAAAATCAGTTCTGTTTGGTATATTCCTGAATCTTTAACGCGTACACGTCATTTTGGCACAGTGAGTTTCATGGTCTTGTGACATGGCGTGACAGAAAGGTGAAGTGGGCGCGGCCCGAAATCTTTTGACCAATAGTTAACGGAGGACTAAGGGAAAAAAAGGCGCAGAATCAGAAATAATAATTTTTCGTTTAGTCGGTCCAACTATGCATAATCAGTGTGCTCATGTTATATCTGATGGGAATTTTAGCGGTTTTTGTGACGTCTCGTGACAGACAGGCGAGGTTGGGATGGCCCGAGAATGTTTTGACTAACCATGGAGGGCTGATTGCAGAAATGGAATACAAACAGTTTGGAATAGCTTTACGTTATGACGCCACTAGTTCTACTAAGTCTACTTCCACTCCACGATCACGTACGGGTAGGGAACTTACCTAGTAGAGTAAGATTAAAATTAGCAAAGCTGTTAACAAAAGATTTACATTCTGAAAAAATTATGTTCGGTGGAGAGTTAAGGTCAGTGCATGATATACTAGGAAGCTCAAGTCTTGTGCAAGAAAAGTGGTTCCGGGATGATGCCGTCTAGCTTATGCAAGAGGGAAAAAGAGAAAACATTATTGGTTTTCCTAAGGTTAAAGGGTGGGGTCGTTAGTCAAGGGCCCCAATAGCCAAACGACGTTTTGACTCGTGTGCTGATTTACCTTTCTCTGGTAACCGCTTTTCAATAGCTAACACATATTAAACATTATCGTTCGGCGCAGTACGCACCTGTCTGTATCTGCAGTTTCTGCAATGTTAATTATTCTATCCGTTGTCTGTTGTCTCGGAACCTCCTGCAACCTGATTACATGCGCGACGACACTTGTGTAGTACTTTGTTAACGGCACGCGGGGCGCCAGTGATTACGCTGGAACGTTCGATGAGTCAAGTTTAAATAGCTGGTGTATCTGACCCACAGATCATATTACCGGTGATGGCCGACAATGCTCGCCGCTACCGTTGTGCTTTGAATGTCACGTGCTTTTACGGGCACAAGTTCACCCAATAAAGAGTTACTTTTCATTGCCCAAAGCTCTCAGTGCTGTCTGCTTCTTCACCATCACTACAGCGTACCATCTGGTGGAGAAGCTGGCCTCTTGTACCACCGGTGCCCATACATCGAGATGGGACTACGAGGGTTCGCCTTCAACGCTCCCCGTCCACAACTGGGCGAACGGCAACGAGACACCACGGACTGCCTAGCAGCCGTTCAGTGGGAGTCAGGATGACCTTCCCGTTTGCCGTTGCCAGTTGCCAGGTCGTTACCTCTCGCCACAGCGCCGACCATGCAGTGGCCCTAACCGTAGCCGGTCTGCAGGCCCATATACGGAAATCTAAAAGCAGCAACTCATAGACGTACGGTGGCTGTTCGTCGAAATGCCGAAGATCCTCTGTCGCCGATGAAGATGAGAAAAAACCATCCCGCCGACGTAGCGACCACACGCCGCCACCTAAACGAAACGTCGAAGAGAAGAAAACGCTGTCAAATGAAGACTTCACGACACGAGGTAGCATCACTGGGAGTACGCGACGCAGCCGAGACCCGACGCCGCGACATAACTGCAACGCACGACAAAGAACTACCGACATCGACATGCTTCTCGAGAGCCATGAAGTCACCGCACTTGTAGACACAGGAGCCGACTACTCCGTCATCAGTGGATTATTCGCCGCCAAGCTGAAGAAAGTGAAGACTCCATGGGACAGCTGTACAGAATCTGATAACGCCGACTGTAATCTGCACGGCTTGTACTAGATTTCGTGACCCAACGTACTCTGTAACGTTTGTTGTGCTCCAACAATGATCGCAAGACGTAATTCTCGGCATGGACTTCCTGAGCCAACACGGTGCAAACATCGACCCGAAGTCCTAGTCAATAATGCTATCCGAAGACCATGTGATGTCGCCGGAGAGCTCTGAGTCCCCATGCCTTAAGTGTGCTTGAAGGTCAAGGCAGCGTTTCGCCTCACTCCAGTATCATCTCCCTAGGCACCAAAACACCGACAGACGTAGAAGGCGTCGTCGAGGGCGACCAACATGTACTTTAAGACTGCGAAATTTGCGTAGCCAGAGGAATCGCTCCACTGCATGTAGAAAAAGCGAAAGTAATGCAGACTAACTTCAACCAGGGGTGCTATGCAGGATGCGCCGAGTTTCTCGTTCGCACGAGTTTTACCCGAGTTCGATGGCTCGATGCTCCGTGGCTGTCAGTGAACGGAGATAGCAAGGAACGTGCAAAAACAGCAGGCAAAAAGAAATATCGAGATAAAGCCGCGTATGACAACATGAGCGCACTCTGCGCGGCACAGTGCTTCCGTGCTTCAAGCACAGATGACTGCGCAGAAAAACGCGCGAGCGCCGCGTATTGTTATCGACGTATTATCGCAATTTAGCTGTACCGTCACTGTCCCGCTGTCTATCTGCACACTGGCCGTGAGCCGCTTGCCACGTCTTTCTCGGGCGCGTCAAGGGCGTGCCTTCTCTTTCGGGCACTATCTTTCTATCCTCCGCCGAACGCGAACAGGGCACATGCGGTGCATTCTTGGACCTACACTTTCCCTCAATCGAATACTTTAAAATAAACAAATAAAATAACGAACATTTTACGTCTTAAAGTATCGGTTTTTCGTTTGGAATGCTATAAATATTTGATGACAAACAGAGATCGAGCGAATGATTAAATTTTGCACTGTTTTGCCGCGAGTGGCGACAGTGAGGCGAAGGCTTACAAGCGGATACATTGTAGAGGGTCGCACGCACGAGGGAGTTCATACGGTGAGCAGTCACCAGGGGCGCTGCAGTGCTATCCTTGATAAAGTCAGTCATGACAATGATCTTTCCATTCCCTGTCTATTAGGGGAATGGCAACGCAGCGCTGCGCCATGGTTGTTCAGCGTAGGTGATTCACTGAGGCGGCAATCAACCTTACCAACTTACCAACTTATCAACCTTACCAACCGAAACGACACAAAGTTGGCTCTTTATTCTTTGACTCTAGCCATAGAGACGGGAGCAATGGCTGTCACTGCAAAATGGCTGTGCGGTATTCTAGGGTCCGTAGTGACGCAGCACAGTGAAAATGCGCCCATTTATCTGCGTGCGCGAAGCCTCCGCGATGCATTGCAAAGAACACCACGCTGCCCAGCGACACAATTCATCGCTTGTCATCGCTTGCCCAGTGAAGGCGCCTCCGTGCGCATGAGTTGCTCCCTCCAATGTGCTTGCCGATTGCCTCTGCTGCTTAGCTAACAGCGATCGCATATGGATATAGTAACGACAGCGCGGCAATCGCATTTTAGCGGGTGATGGCTCTTGTGTGCAGTTAGGAAATTAGACTTCGAACTCAGGAAGGGGTTGCAGCTGTTTAGTGTGCCGTGCTTGTGATGAAGAAATGCCATCGCACTGGGTCTAAAAAAGAGAGCGTTTCATGACGCTGACCATGTTTGCGACACTGCGGGTCCGATACATCACCGATGACAGAGCAGCCAACTCAAACAACAGCTGCTATACCTTGACGTTGGATAACACTACGCACTGCTCAGCATCGTCGTCCATCACGGCGCATCGAGGCCTTGCAAGCAGCTGCAGTGTCGTGCCGATAATTATTTGCTGTGCGCTACGCCGCTACAATGCAGACAATGAACCGTGTTCTGGGGCCATCACAGCCTAAGAAGATAGATCCATAAGCCAGCGAAAGTCGCCGCTTTGTTTTTGATAGTGGTTCTCAGTAAATCACCGATGACAGTGTGCTGTGCGTATTTTCTGTCGACGGTCAAGATTGTTGATGCCTCTCAGTTCCGCACCACGTCGCTGTTCCCTGAAAATAAGTTGGGCGTGGCCCAACCGTGGTAGGCGCACGCACAAGAGTTACATGCCTCGCGCGGGGCGTGACCTATGGTTTTGAATGACACGCGAACTCGTGCCAAACTCGTACATCGCGAAACCATCCTCGTGTTGAACTCGGGAACATGGTGGCGGCAGTTGCAGCCTGTGTCATCGCATCCTGCAGCGGCAGCAAGCGTCAATATGACCGTCTGGATCCGTTCGCCTACATGACCAACGTAGAGTTTCAGCGTCATTTTTGCCTTTCCAAAACGTGAGTGCGCTGGCTGTGTGACGAGTTAATCGAAGGCCCTCGTCTGCGGAGACAGCGTGGCGGGCAAATTATGTTTTCCCAGCACAGACTGGTGTGACTAGGCTGCGGAGGAAAAGTTCGTGCGATCGCTTCGGCTCCCTCCGGCTTCAAGCGCTGTTCTTTCACCATGCCCCAGCCCCAGGCCAGTTGCGGTGTCATCATCGGAGTACTGGGGCACTTGCGAGCACCTGGGGTTGAACCCGGACTAACCGACCTGCGAAGGCGAAGTGGTCACATTATATAGGAAGACTTAGAATGGACGCCGGGCGGCCTTCTGGTGTAACAGATGCCGAAAGCAGTTTTCGCAGTTATACGGTACCGCTGCACTGCATGGGTAGAGAGGCGAAGGAAGTTACTTCGTCAACATGGTCTGACTCGGCCGTCCGAACGACCACCCCTCCAGGCGGCAAATGATTTGGCTCACGTACTGCGTGAGCAAAAGCGTATACATATGGCTGTTGAAGGAGATGACCGGCAACTTGTTTCCTCTGTCGGAGCACATCATCGCCGACGGCAGGAAATACATCCGTGAGGTCGCGAGGGACCAACTGCTGGTGCGACCTCCACTCGGTGGCCCCGGGAAGATAGCGCAAATTGACGAGTGCCTTCTTCGCGCGGAGCAAAAGTACAGTCGAGGCCGCCTAATGACGGGCGACAACGTTTCACCGAGCCGCCAAAATTACGGGCGCGTTAAAGATGGTGGCCCATGGGTCTTCCGCATGGTCTGCGCGACCAGAGGGGTGCTGCGACTTTTCAAGGTCGACCGACGAAAGGCGGCGACGCTAGGCGCCAATATTGCAGCCAATGGTCAACCGCAGATCATAATTCATAGTACCGAATTGTTCCGCATACAACTTTATCTCAAATTTGCTAGATGCTAACGGGGCTGTGCCTCAATGTGCGTTAGGAGACAGTCAACAACAGCGTGAACTTTGTGGACAGTCAACAGCGTGGACAGTCAACCACAGCGTGAACAGCCTGAACCACAGCGTGAACGGGCGTTCACACGCAAAAAAAAAATAGAATGTTATTGTCAAAACGTGAAGCGCCACCTTGTCAGCGGTGGGTACAGGGTAACTGCACCGATGCGGGAGTCCCACTTCGGATGGATGTGATGGCAGTCAATGGCCACGTGCGCTGCAAGGACACTTTCTTGCGTTTGTTAGAAGCCACGGATTGCTCGGGCTTCCTACTAAGAAGACTCCTTCTTGCGGTTGTTAGAAGCCATCGCACGGCGCTAGCCAGTATGAAGGTGGATCACAAAATAAAAGAAAACAAAGCGTAGTTTTCTGACTCATTGATTTCCGTCATTACTGCGTGCTTACACGCTAAGCGCGTGTCAAACCACTGCTGTGCCAGCCGACGCTCACTTCGTCTCACAGCCTTACTTTAGCGCGAGCAACGAGCGATCTGTTGAAAGACCCCTGTGATAACCAGGCGCACACCAATCTGTGCTTGGAAATGGGAGCTCAAGCACCTAGCAAGCCGCACCAATTCAATCCCGAGGAAGGAGAAGGAGCAACGAGCGATCTGTTGAAAGCTTAGTGCGAAAACCAAGCGCACACCAATCTGTGCTCGGAAATGCTAGCGCAAGCACGTATTGAGCCGCGCCAATCCAATGAAGAGAAAAAAAAAGGAGGGCGAGCGTCCCCTTGTGGTATAACGCGAAATATATTAAACTACAAATTAGTCTAATACACATTCAGTGTACATTTTGTAAACTTTAAAATGCTTATAACCCGCGTTACTGTGACTAATATTACTGTAATAAATGAATTTCTTTTATAACTTCCTTGTGCCTGTAATGCACTCGGTGGAACGACAAACAAGCAAAAGAAGGCACGACCATGCACCGAACGTATGATCACGTGAGCCCCAGTTTGTCGACCGCCCATATGGCAACGACCAAGAGATGATAGCCACCCACAGTGAATATAGATAAACCAATGAAACGGGAGGCGTGCCGACGGACGAACTTTGTCTTGTTACCGTTAGTTCTTTCATCTTGGGGCGTCGGCAGAGCTCGTGAAGAACCCGAGTTTCGCCAAACCTTTCTTTCTTTCTTCCTTTCTTCCTTTCTTTCTTTCTTTCTTTCTTTCTTTCCTTCTTTCTTGCTTGCTGTATTTACTTCTTTCGTTCTTTCTTTATTCAATAATCCAAATCTTGTAGAGGTCCAAGCAGGGTGGGTAAAAAGATACAGGAAACGTAAACAAAGTTGATAAAGCTCCAAAGCATCACATTGTGGCGGAAGGCAATAAATAGTCATTCCAATCGGTTACAGTGCTAAGAAAAAAATGAAAACTTCAATAAATCTGTTTGTGCAAAATACGGTGTCAGCGACTTAAGATGATGGTGGCGAGTATGCCTCGATGTTGAAGACGATATCTAGGGTGATGGATTAATGGCTAGGCCCCGATTGCAAAACAAGAAATGAAATTGGAAACCCAGAGTTTCCTTCTTTGTTGGAGACATTAAATTCCATTAGCCTGCATTATTAACACGATAGCGTTAAGGGCCCCGTGTCGCGGAAAATCCTGCGTCGGCGTCGGTGTCGGAATCGGCGTAAGCAATGGCGTCTGGCGGAAATAATCATGTCGAACCACATCATCTCGAACCACCCCGACCAGGCGGGCTCTCCACGTGGAGCAAGACGTTAGCGAAAAATAAATTGAATTTCTCAAAGTAAAATTCTTCAGAAAAATCGTAAAGTACGACTTCATCACAACCTACAAACGTGACAGCATCGAAATGTAATTTGAATACACGAGAAGAAAGCCTAATAAGCAGCCAGGGATCTCTGAATGCTATCGCGTTCCACTGTTAAAGTCGAAGCTTAAGCGTCCTCAAATTCTGATGGTGTTTCGCTGTACTTTCAATCTAGGCAACATTGAGGGGAATGTTGAAAACCGAGCCTTTCTAAATTTTGATCGCGCCCCATGTCGCAGAAGATACAGTGTCGGTGTCGGCGTCAACGGCGTCCACTAACGCTATCGCCTTCCACTCTTAAAACCGAAGCTTAAGTTTACTCGAAGTTTTTTCAGAGGCTGAGTCATACTTTAATATTTTGGGTAAATAAACCTTACAGCTTTCTTCTGTACCTTTTAGAGATAGGTAATATTGCGTTATTAGGAGAGCAAGCAATGTGCAACTACGGCAACGATTCTAGATAGACTAGAGGAGAGATGTTTGTGGAATTCGCGGAAAGGAATAGGCTTCGAAGAATGAATACCTTCTTCAAGAAGCGCAGCAAAAGGAAGTGGACCTGAAAAAGCCCTACTGGAGAGCCAAGGAATACAATAAATTTCATACTCTCTGCCGATCCCAGCAGAGTGCAGGTTGTCGAAGTGTTAGGTAGGGTAAAGTGCAGTGACAATAGGTTAGTGAGGTCTAGAGTTTTACTCAATTTGACGAAAGAAAGAGTAAAATTAGTCAAGAAGACACAGGCCAACCTAGACGTGGTGAGGGTAAAAGCGGACCAAATCAGTCTGGTGCTCGCAAACAAATATGCAGGTTTAGAATAGAAAGATGACGAAGACATAGAGGTAATGAATGAAACCGTAACTATAGGCTGATCTCAGATACAGCAATTCAAATGGGATGTAAGGCACCAAGGCAACCAGTAGGTAAGCTCTCCCAAGTAACAAAGGACCTAATAAAAAAAACGACAAAGCATGGAAGTGTCAAACTCAGTAGATCAGGTAGAATTCGCTGAACTGTCGACACTAATAAACAAGAAGAAAGTAAGGGATATTCGAAATTATAACTTAGGAAAGATTGAGGAAGCCGTAAAATATGGATGCAGCGTCAAATCAGTGAGGGAAAAACTTGGCATAGGACAAGGTAAGATGTATGCACTGAAAGATAAGCAGGGTAATATCATCAGCTATTTCGACGACATAGTTAAAGCAGCGGAAGAATTCTATACTGACCTGTACAGTGACCATAGCAGCCAAGCGACTTCCATTCGAAGTAGTGATAATCAGAATACAGAGCTCCTTCTATAACTAGCGATGAAGTTAGAAGGGCCTTGCAAGACACGACCAGGAAAAAAGCGGCCGGAGAAGACGGTATAACAGTCTATTTAATCAAAGATTGAAGAAATATCAAGCTTGAAAAACTTGCGGCCTTTTATACGCAATGCCTCACGACTTCAAATGTACCAGAGATCTGGAAGAACGCCAACATTATACTAATCTATAAGAAGGGAGACGTTAAAGAATTGAAGAATTTTAGACCCATTAGCTTGCTTTCAGTATTGTATAAAATATTCACCAAGGCAATTTCCAATAGAATCAGGGCAACACTTGACTTCAGTCAACTAAGAGAACAGGCTGGCTCCAGGAAGGGATTTTCTGCGATGGACCATATCCATGTCATCAATCAGGTAATCGAGAAATCTACGGAGGACAATAAACTTCTCTATATGGCTCTCATATTTTTCATTTCATTCAGTACAGATACCAGCAATCATAGAGGTGTTGCGTAATCAAGGAGTTCAGGAGGCATACGTGAATATCTTGGGAAATATCTACAAAGATTCCACAGCTACATTGGATCTCCACAAGAAAAGTGGAGATCAGTTTCCGTTGAAGTGGTCTATCGCTTCAACGGAAACTGAGCGGCGAATGCACAGCGCATACAAAAGTCAGAGCCGCGTGGAGATAAGAGACGGTGCGGACGACCGGCATCCCCGGGCAAAGTGCAAAGGAGAAGTTGTTGGCAGAGGAGAAGCTGCCCCCCCCCCCCTCCCCCCTCTTCCCGCTTTGTTGCTTTCGCGTGGGAGATTGAGTGGCAAGATACGCCTTTGGTCCCAGAGCACAGCGCCGCCACGCCTCCCTCCCTCCCTCCCTCCCATACCCCTACGGTCTCTCGCGCGACGGTCACGTTTGCTTTCCGCCGAGCGTTCGCTCTCCGTGATAGCGCGGGGGGGGGGGGGGGGGGTTCGCCTTCCGTGATAGCGCGCGTCCCCCGCGCACTTTCGCTCGCGCATACGGCGCGCGGCGACGATTCTATCGCCCTTGAAATCTATACGGAACCTCACGGCGACGGCGACGACGACGGCGACGCCGACGGCACAAATCCGGTAGAAGTGTCCATATAATTGCTATCGCGATAAAATATTGGCAAAGCATAGTAAAACAATACAAGGCTAGCGCGCGCGAGCGAGCGCCTCACGAGATCAGTCCTACACAGCAGCGTTGCAGACACACACACAGCTCTGCTTCTCCGCAGGCTAAAAGCGGCAAAAACTGGGGAGATCGCCAGACAGGTGCTGCCATCTGTCGGGCGACTGGCGAAGTGGACGTGAGAGTCTCGGAGGTAATGATACTTCAGAGAAGTTGCTCACGCCGACGGCATTAAAACTACTATTCAGTCATCCACGCAGTGCTGAAGTGCCCCGCAGCTCCCTCCCCTGCGTGCGCTCTTGAAAAAGCAAGTTTACAGAGGAAATTACAAGTATTTCTTGCACAAGTGTCTGGTGCAGAACGAAATCTTCGCGCTACGGTTCGCGAAAACCTGACTGGCACTTCCACGGCCGCCTGCTCTTCTTCGTCGCTTGACGCGGAAGGCTCGTAATCGCAAGCAATAATATTTCTTGCCAAGTTGGAATGGTCCTCGTCTTCAGACGTGTACTCATATCTGGTAGAGGCACCAGAACTCGAATCCATGCTCGCGATGGCGGCGTCGGCGCGCTTCGAATGACCGCGGCCGGCCGGCTGGCTATCCGACGAGGGTGTCGTGACGTCACGCCTTCCAACTCCCGCGGGTCGGGCGGCGAGGCGCGCGCTCACAAAAACGCCAAAATAAAGCTATCGGCTCAAAAATTAGCTAAGTGACTACTTCTTTTTGGTGTAATCACACACTCAGGATTCACTTTCAGATTTTGTGTCCGTATCCCTTTAAAAACCGCACCAAGAGCGATGGAACGAAAAAAAAAATGTTTGGCGTAACGTTAAGAGACAGGAAGAGAGCGGTGTGGATAACATAACAAATGGGGATAGCCGATATTCTAGTTGACATTAAGCGGAAGAAATATAGCTGGGCAGGCCATGTAATGCGTAGGATACATAAGCGGTGGAACATTAGAGTTACAGAATGGATACCAAGAGAGCGGAAGAGCAGTCGAGGACGGCAGAAAACTAGGTGGAGCGATGAAATTTGCAGGCGCAAGTTGGAATCAGGTAGCGCATGACAGGGGTAATTGGAGATCACAGGGAGAGGCCTTCGTCCTGCAGTGTACATAAATATAGGCTGATGAATATGATGAAAAAGTTATGGCCCCATCACGAGCTTTTTATGCATGAACATTCGAGACCGGGAATGTCTTTCAAGAGAACAGCATCTACGTCGTTTTTAATAAGGACTGCCACGCCACCTCCCCTGGTAGGCCGATCCTTACGAAAATCTTGATAACAGGGTGGGAAGACATCCTCGTCGCCTATTTGACTCAGCAGCCACGTCTCAGTCCTGACGGCAATTTGTGGGTCATGGTCTAGTAAGAAAAACCTCAAGAAGTTCTGTTTTGCGCATTACGCTACGAGCGTTTAAGTTAATTATACGCAAATGCTTCTCACGTTCTTTGGAAGGGCATCATGTCTCGGGCGGCTGGCAGTGTTGGTTCCCCATTTTGACGTGCATGTTTTTGCTTCATCCCAGCCGAATGGATATTTATCAACCTTTACTTTGTCAAGAAGTAAGTGTACTTTCTTGCCCTGCAGTTTCCCGACTCTCGCACTTCCCACAGAAGCTTCCGTTTCGTCAGCGTCGCTAGCGAGCAGTCGTTTTCAATGCCTGATGCTTTACGCTTGCCGCAGTTGTCGAATACCATCTTTTTTTCGTAAACATTTTGCAGATAAATGATGACCAGGCATTTGATGCGACCGATAGATTAGCACCGCATATTCAGCCAATCCCTCATTATTTATGTAAGAACGTTTGGCTTGAGAAGCGCTGCCGTTTCCTCGGGGCATTCAGATATGCCATGAATAATTATGTTTGATCACCGATTGCTGTCCTCCAGATCAGCAAGTTTCTTCGTCTGGAAGTCTATAATTTGTTCTGTAGGCTTTAGGATAGTTTGAACCTGATCATCTTGAGCCGGAGAAGCTCAGACAGCATTTTGTTAATTTGAGTGAACATCGGTTGAAGGTTACTCACAAATGTTCCGACGTTGCATAGTTGGACTTTCATCTCTGAAATATCGTTGCAGATTACAGTTTGACCCTCAGGCAACTGTTTAAACATTTCTTCCTGCATGGGACCTGGATTTGTTTCAATGTCTCCACAGGGAAGCCACCCGAAGACAAAATCTTCATATGCAAGGTCAAGGCACTTCAGTGGGCACGGCAGGGCAATAATGCCACGACAGTCGCTTCGTAACGAACTACCTCCAGTACGCAAAGCGGCTTGGCCTCACTAGCGTCATGTCCAAGCCGCTTTCCGCTGTGCCGACAGAAGACGAATCGATGGGGTGCTTCTTTTATAGCGGTGTTCCCAGATGACTTCACACCGCGATTACCTGGTGGTGTCACTAGCAGTGCCTGGTCAGGGGCCGGACACTTCGACTAGTTTCGGTATCTGAAATAAAGCGTCCGCCATTGTTTTGGTAGGAAGCGAAAAATCAGCAACTTTGCATGTGTGGCCCTACCTTTCCAACCTACGCATGAATAAAGTTAAGTTATGCAATTATGTGTTGAAAAAATATGTCCTTGGCCATTTTCGTTTTTTAACACCCTATATATTTATCCAGACTCGGCCTTCGTTGCGCCGAAGGGCGGCGCTCTCGCTCTTATCTCGTCTGCTGCCATTCCGTTCGTCTGCTCCAGCCCTTTTCGCTGTCCACGTGTGAAACTTTTTAGAATTGCAGGAAAGCGACAATTTTGGTGTTTGTGAGTGCGAACATCTGAAAATGTCGGCGAAACTAGGCACATGACACAAGGCGTGTTGTGCTGCTCTTTGGTGCCGCAACTCGGGAAGGAACAGCGCAGCCAAATTTTTCCGCTTCCCAGCGGACGAAAGGTAAGCACACTTTTTTTCGGTACGAAGAATCATGTGCTGTGCTTATCAAAACGGCCACAGAGCGAACCGAAACATTTCTGCCCTTGCTTTACAGTCATTCTTTTTCCTGGCACTGCGCATTTTTCAGTAACGTTGTAAGCATGTAAAGCTACTTGTGGACAGTTTCTGGTGAGCCGGTTGATGCCAGCTGACGCTCAAACGGAAATTTCGCTTCGGTATTGGTTTTTTTTAGCGGTGGACCTGCATTTTTTTTCTTCGCGAAGAAATCTTGCAAAGTATATATATGTTCGCCGAACGCGCTTATTCGACGAACTGGCTCGGCTTCAGAGCATTCCGACGAGCAGTTCCTTGGGGTGACATTACCACATTTGAATGTTTAAGAAAGAAGCCCCCAAAATAATTACGTACGAGGGACTGCTTACATTCCGTGTCACGAGAAGTTCATGTTACCTGCGCTAAGGGCGAGCTTCGCTTCACTTTTGAACTCGTGACATATTTTCTCGCTTTTTAGCACTCTATATATTAGTGTCGCTTTTATGTGTTGTTTATTGATATTCATGGTGGTACCTGTTTCATTTTCTAGGTGTGACGTATGGCGGAATTACGCCCAAAGAGCAGATCTTGAGGGACTCGCACGGGAGCAAATGTACAACGGCTACCGCCTCTGCTCGGACCACTTCGCTGAAAATGCCTACGCCGACCCTGCCAAAACACGACTCCTGTGGACGGCTGTTCCCACTGCTGCAGTGGAAGTGGGGTCCCCGATCGACGAGGGTAAGAAAAACAATTTATTAGCGGTTGCGAATGTGTGCGCATTTGTAGTTCGTTTTCACGTGCCTTATCGCTTGATACATAATTCGCGTTCCATATTTAAGCATGAGTTCAAGGTGTGTCCTTTACATTGGATTTCATGCAACCAGCTTAATGTACAACTGCCTTCCTTCGCTACCTCCTTAACCGAGACCGATTTCTACCCTATCTTCCAGGATCCTCCCGGGCAGAAGCCACAGAATCCACGGCTGGTTCGGCTCAAGACCACCCTGCCGGCCAAAAGAGCGTCGTCCAGGTTGTAGGTATGCAAAGGCCGACTTGTTGATTTTGGGCATTAAGGCAGGCGGCGTGCATTCTTGCTTTGTGTAGAACTAGTATGCAAGATACGGCGCAAAAGTGAACAGCACGGAGCGCTTCTTTCTTTCTTTTTTTCATGTCGTCTGCTACGGCTTCGTGTGACGTTACGCCGCGAAATTTGTTGCGCGTGCTCCAGGGAATTGCGTTCTTTTCGTTTTTACTTAATATTCGATGATCATGCGTGGTAAAGGGTGTTCCAAACTGCTGGTGTAGCTAACGCTGCGAATATTTTCCAGCTTCCTGACGCAGCGAAAGATGCGAATATCTTCTTTTCACAACGACAGAATTCACGCTCGTAAGAAGACGCAGCCCACTTGGCCTTGCTGTAAGCGGCATATCTGTCGCCCGCCGTTGTCGCTTATCGGACATGGCGTTACACTTTGAAACACGAGGTCACAGAAATAAATTGAGTTTCGATAGGGCCGAAGTTAACGCACGCCGCCGATGGTCGAAATATTTCGCAGTCGGTTATTACGGCGTGTCTCACGCACGCATCGTGGTACGTAAAATCGCACAATTCAATACGACGAAGCTAAGTCTTGGGTACACGCTGCAACGATCTCCATAATTTTCGTTGTATAGTAGAAATTTTACAGGAGCAGGTGTGCGCGTGCCGGCGCAGAGCAGCTTTTAAATTATTTTGACTTAATTACCTCTTGTGGGCTGTGTAGGCAATGGTAAAGCGAAAGTAAATTAAAAAAAGAACTGCAATACTACAATGTTCCTAGCCAGCTAATGAGACAACACCAATGCTAAACATGTTACGTAATTGTACAATAGCAATGCAACTTTGAGCAAAGCTTAATGTCTCTTAGAGGAATATTTTTAGTTGAAATCATGCAAAGATACACAATCGAAGCTGACCCGCATAAGTTGGAAGCGCCATTTTGCGAAAAAAGTGCTGAGACTTTTTTAAAACATGTGACCTAAAATGCTGCTCATTTCCCCCTTATTTCCAGAAGATGGAAAAAGAAAAAGGAGCTGGCAATGTTGGGCTCAACGTCCTCGTCACCTGCTCTGCATGATCAGTTCATTATTCACGAACGTGTTACTATGAACCTTCGTTTGTGGTGAATTGTACTGTGTACAGCCAATGAACGTGGTGACCCCTGCAGCGATAATCTATATACGATGAATTGTGTGAAGACTTCTCTTATGTTTGTGTAACCAATACAGATGCCAACATTTGTATTTACTGTACGAATTACACAGCTTTGTGCTATTGTGGTATGTATTGAGTTGTATCGTTTGCAATACGTTGCTAATAAAATCAGTGAATACACCACATTTTCCGACTACTCAATTTTCTTGCTCAAACAAAATTGTCACGCTTCGAGCTTGCTAGCTCGCGTGCATTTTAACTGAGAAATATTTCCTAACAAATGTTTCGTGGACGTGCTCAACGTCCGAGAAAATTAGCGACCGAAAGCTGTAGAAAACAGTATATGCAGCAGCAACACAATCTAAAAAAGATGCAAGCGGTGCTCTTTTCCGCTTGCGGCTCACAAAGCGGTCGCGCGCTCGTCGAGCGCATAGCAGACGACAAGCAGCTCGGCGTTTCCCCCTCTCTCATCAACAAAAGCGTTGCCATAGCAGCATCAGCAATTTTTTTATTGTTTATTGGTTTCACAGTTTGGCCTACCAAACACCAGGGGACAAATTGGCGCTAGTGACGCAAACATCGTTTACCCGGGGGGGTATACCATTACCAGCTGACCTAGCCCTGGCCTGGTCGCCAGGGAATGACCACGGTAGAATCTGGCTGGTAGTGTAAACCGGACGAAGTTGATACACGCCGACGAAACCTGTTATGACGTGCACCTAACGCCGCGCTCTTTCTTTCTTGTGCACGTAAGCTACGTTACAACTACGTCATCGGTTGTCTGTGTATATAATAGCCCGCTAAATAAACCTTTTTATCAGTTGCTGATCGTCTGGCTTCGAGTCACGTCCATCACAAAACCATTCTTTTCCCCGGACGTGTAGCCATTCAATGCTGTACATGCGCCAAACTGGAAAATGCCCTGCAGTACGTAGAACAAAGTCCTGATTAGCGTCAAGGCCAAGCCGCGTCCGCCGTGTGCGAGTTTCGACGGGAAAAAGAGAAATCATAAAGCAACAAGTCGATGAAATGCTACACGACTAAATAACGCAGCCTTCGAAGAACCCCTGGGTGTCTCCTGTTGTCTTGGTGAAGAAAACGGACGGATGCATGGCTTCAGAACGGCGAATTTGTTGCGCCGTTCTGAAGCCATGCATCCGTACCAACTCGCCCAATTGTCAGTGCTACTCAAAACGGACGGAACCCTTCGTTTCTGCGTGGGTTATCATCGAATGAATAAGATCACGAAGACGGACGTATACACGCTCCCACGGATAGACGAAGCATTGTACTGTATTTGCAAGGCTTGAGATCGATGGATCTCAAGACTGGCTACTGACAAACAGAAGTCGACGAGAGGGATCGCGAGAAGACCACCTTCATCACGCGGGACGACCTCTACGAGTTCTAGGTCATGCTATTCGGACTGTTGTTCGGCACGCGCAACGTTTCGACGCGTGATGGAGACGGTGTTAGCAGGGTTGAAGTGACAGACCTATCTCGTTGACTTCGATGACGTCATTGTCTTCACCGTGAATTCCGACGATCAACCTAGGCGACTTGGGACAGTGCTAGAGGGCATGAAGCCATCTGGGCTCACTCTGAAGCCGGAAGAGTGCCGCTTTGCTAGAAACTGTACATTACACAACAACATATAATGTCTCAGACGCTGTATTACGTGTATTATAGCATGCTGTATATAACCAGCCATGCTCGATCAGCTTTTTCGTATAAATTTGCAGAAAGAACAAATGTTTTCACGTTTCCAAAAACCTTCAGCCATAAAGTATAACATCTGAATGTGTGCGATGAAGCTAGCCAGTGTAAATTACATTATTATCGCGGACAGCGGTAGAGAAAAGCGTTAAAGCAAGACTTATAATTTGAGAAACGGCATATAACTACATTCAATGGCGAAAAATATATTCAAAGGTTTAAACTTCTATGATAATTGAAAGGATCAGCACTGCATGTTCAGCCGATTAAAACGTATCTGATTCTGACACGCGTTGTTATAGGAGGAAACTTACCATTGGCGAATATTCATTGATAGCCCTTTAACTGCCACTACCGAGATAACTCGTGAAACCACCCACGCACACCCCCTGCTACTCCCGAGTATACTCGTGTTGCTTTTTAAACTTACTCCCTGCCACTCCCAAGACAACCTGTGCGGAAAAAAAATTGCGTTTATGTCCCGCCATCTATGGAGAGGTCACATAAACACGTAGAACTTGTAAATTAAATTTTAGACAACAGTTGGAGCACACGTGTTTACACCCGCGTCGCTTCGTCTCGGCAGAGCGCAGCAGCCATGGCGAGTCAGCGCGCCACGTGCGTCCGCGCTTTGACGGACGATAAAATTCAAGAACAGCTGAGGAATTCTGATGAAATACAGTCGGATCTAGATAATTCGAACTCGAAGGGGCCAGAAAATTTGTTCGAATTAAAAGAACGACTTATTTTGAAGTACTCGTGCCGATGTACGAACGGTGCGAGTCGTGAAATGCGGCGCGCAAGCACGTAGCGAGCGAGGGCCTCGAAACTGCCCACGCGGCAGAGTAGCCAGGTCGTACGAGGCGGCGTAGCCCAAGCTACAGAAATTGTAGCCAAGATGTAGCCAAACACAAAAAAGAGCAAGAAATATCGTAGCCAAATATAGCCATGTTTATTTGCACCGTTATTTCTCTATACATTTTCATATTGGACTACGGCAATCCTTTTTTGCACAACCCATCGTAAGAAAATGTCCGTGTTGCCGTGACGGTCGACCTTTGACATCAACAACAGTGACATCATGCTTGCACACGCAACACTTACAACAAATCGTTTCAAAGAGCGAAATCACTGTACATTTATGTTAAGAAAGATAGTACTAACTTATTATTTTTTATTGTTTACAGTAATGTTAAATACGAACTCCACTCTAACTGTAGTGAACGCGAAATAATGTTCAGCGTCATTGACCTCTTAGGTGACCTCTGCCTACGACATAGACAAAGTTCAGCGGTCTGCAACGCCGACGCGCCCGGGGCTCTTTTTTTTTTATGAGCCAAAACCAGTCTTAAAAGAGTACTGCGCAAAATGGCACACCAGTGCAAGAAGCACGCGGTCGTTTTCGGCGACAAGCATGTCCCGAACGTAACTCGCTCGAAATGGTGAAAGCCGAGACAGCGAATAAAGTAAAGGTAAACGACCAAATTGAGAACAGTGGTAATCCCTGTGAAAACCGGCTACTGCCAAAAAGCAACCATGGTAATGTGCTAATAATAATAATTGCTGGGGTTTTACGGGCCAAACCACGATCTGATTAGGAGGAATGACGCAGTGGGGACTCCGGATTAATTCTGACCACCTGGGGTTTCGTTAACGTGCGCCTAAATCTAAGTACACGAGTGTTCCTGCAAATGCGGCCGCCGTGGCCGGGAATCAAACCCGCGCCCTCAAGCCAGCAGCGTGACACCTCACCTGCTAAGCTAACACGGTGGTTGATGCTCACGTGACGTAGTGCACTGATATCATCGTGGCAAACATGTTGCGATATTAGCAGAATGAGTATCTTGCATATGAAGCACTAGGATCCACCTTTGAGCGTGGGGTCTTGCTCCCATTATTTTTTTATACTTTCTAGCATACTTGGCCCACATCCCTTATGTTCGATTCTCATCTCCAAGGAAAGAATCTCGAATGTAAGCACGAAAAAAAATTAATCTCGCAGGGAAAGGAAAATAGCAGTACAGCTTAGCGTGAGAAACGTGGAGCCGGTCGAAAGCTGTGCCCGGCGCGATACTTTCACCCAGAAGTCATGGACATGAACGCACTGGAGCGTGTCTTCTACCCATGCTTCCTTCTTTCATGTAGGCGCCACATCCGCTCGACCCTATTTATTGGGCTCACTGTTTGAGCATAGTCATACAAGTAGAGTGTACTGTGAAAAAAGCATCTACGCCAGGCTCATCGCGATGCCGGGGTATTGCGTGTCTGACGATGAAGCGGGGTGTAAGTTTGAGTGCGTCAAATATCAAAGCCACCGGCTCAGACAATGGCGCAGAGGGAGGGGGGGGATTTCACGCACGATCGCGCTGCCGGCTCAGCCAGCTAAAACATAGCCTTCGAGATTTGTTTGTGCTCCATCAGAGCCACCTCTGGATCGTGCATTAGAGCGCCACGTATAGCCCAAACACAGCCAAGTCGCAGATTTTCAGTAGCCCAAATATAGTCACATTGTCAACTCGTCCAAGTCGACGCCTAAAAATTTTTTTTCCGTAGCCCAATCGGGCTATATATAGCCAAACCTGGCAACACTGCCACGCGGGCCAACGCTCGCTTCCGATAACCGCAGAAAAATAGGAAACGACACTTTAGGGAGTGGGCGGCGCCGGCGCGCACGGGCGCGCGGGGACAGTCGAAGGTGAGGGAGGAGGGCGGGAGAGAAGCGCATTTGGCCTTGGCTACGCCGTGGCTTCGGTGGCAGTCGCTTGGGTGGCTCCCCTCGCCCTCAACTCCGTCGTAGCTCCCCCGCCTTCGACTGTCACCGTGCGGGAGCTGCAGCAATGCACACCACCCACCACCCGGACTGGACGATGGAGTGCGTGGCGGCCCTATGCGATGAGCCTTTCCAGCTCCATGAGCTGACCAAGGCCCTCGACCGTTCCAGGCGGCGAAGCGCCCCGGGAGCAGACGGGATAACCTTCCAGATGCTGCGCAACCTGGCGGACGCTGAGAAGGCCCGGCTCCTGGACTGTCTCAACGCTGTCTGGAACAACGGCCAGCTCCCCGAGTCATGGCTCACTGCCATAGTCGTGCCCATACTGAAGGCACGAAAGCCAGCCACAGCTCCATCGTCCTACAGTCCTGTCTCCCTTACACCTGCGGTCTGCAAAGTCATGGAGACCATGGTCCTGGTGCGCCTGCAGTGGACAGCCAGGGTGCTGGAGTTCTTTCCGGAGCAGCAGACTGGCTTCCGGAGTCGCCGCTGCACAGCTGACTCCATCGGCGACGTCGTATCGACACTGGAGCAGGCCAGGAGTGAAGGAGAGGCAGCCCTGCTGGTCCTCCTGGATGTGCAGAGTGCCTTCGACGGCCTGCCCCATCAGGTGGTGATACACGCCCTCGATGCACTCGGAGTGTCGGGATGCATGGAGCAATTCGTGCGTGCCTTCCTGACCGGTCGCTCGTTCCGAGTGCGCGTGGGCACCGCACAGAGCTACCCGCGACCGGTCACGGCAGGCGTGCCTCAGGGATCGTTGCTGAGCCCCTTCCTTTTCAACGTGGCCCTAGCACGCCTGCCCTCATCCATCCCGAAGGGCCGGCGCTTCCCAGTGCACTGCTCTGTACGCATACGACCGCCCTGTGGACCAGCGGACCACGACGCAGCCTTCCTGCAGTCCGGACCTGCCTCCAGGAGGCCCTGGACGCCTCGGTGGGCCACTAGCTTCCGTGGGCCTCACGGTATCGTCTGCCAAGACCAAGGCTCTCCTGGTGCATCCTCGTTCGGCCACCCGACGGAGCACTGCCTGTCTCAGCGTAGGAGGCACCAAGATACCTTGGCAGAAGACAGTCATGTACCTGGGACTGCAGATCGACCACCTGCTGACCTGGACTCCCGCTGTAAAGGCTGCCGTGGCCCAGGTCCAGAGAGTCCAGAAAGCCGTGAGCCGCATTTCTTGAGGGGGCGAGGATGCTCGACATCCTGGGCGCTGCGTCTGCATTCTGCAGCCGCCACCTCCAGGCTGCTCTACGCCTTGCCACTCGTCACGCTGTCAGCAACCCGGCTGAGACGTCTGGAGCAGCTACACAGAGGCTTCATCAAGAGCGTGCTGGGGCTGCCCCGGACCTCTCAAATAGCAGCAACGCTCGCAGAGGCGGGGGCGTGGCCTCTGTCCCTCCTGGCAGCAACGTGGCCTGCTGCACATCGACAGGCTGGCCCACGCCCCTGACGGAGAACGCTGCTCACCGCCTGGCGAGCCGTCCCTTCCAGGATGGGGAGCCTCGTCGACACTTACCTGGCAGTGGTCGGCCAGGTACCCCCAGCACCACGACTCCCGCCACCACACGAGAGGACCCTGGTCATCACCACCTCGCTTGAAGGACACAGCAAGCGGCGATCATCCAGCTGCGTACTCCTTCAGGTGGCTACCTCCAAGCTGGAGGAAGAGCTGGCGGGGAGATTGCTCGTCTTCACGGATGGCTCCGTCCTCCCGACAGCGGCTCAGCCACTGCAGCCTGTGTGGCCCCCGCGCTCGGCAGGGCATCGACCTGTCGACTTCCCTTCTCGGCCAGCTCCACGCTGCTGAGATGGCGGGCCTCCACCTGGCCGCAGACCTGCTGGCAGCCGAGCCTCCTGGGGTGGTCGCAGTGGCCAGCGACTCGCGAGCTGCTCTCCAGGCTGTGTGCCTCCCGGAGAGGGCTGGCTTCAGTGCAGCCCTCCTGGTGACGAAGCTTCACGCCCTCCGTGCCAGTGGTACTGATGTCTCTTTGCACTGGGTACCTGCTCACGTGGGGATGCCGGGCAATGAAGAGGCAGATGCCTTGGCCAAGGAGGCACACGGCACGGACACGGCACCCAGCCAGGCGGTCGTGTCATCGGACTACTCCAGGAGCACCTTGCAACGACTGCTGCTGAGCTGCCACCCCGACGCACGCGTGGCAAGGCGGAGCCCTCCGACACGGCTGCCTGACAGGGGACTGACCAGAAGGGAGAGATCCCTCCTACTACCTTCGGATTGGCTGCTGCTGGACAGCCGCCCGAAGCTTCCGCCTGGGAAGAGCAGACTCCCCAGCCTGCTCTATGTGCGGGGCAGACGAAACACTGGAGCACCTCCTATGTTCCTGCCCCGCACTCGACCAACACCGCAACACCATGGTGGCTCAACTCCGCCGCATGGGCCTACCTTCTGGTACCGGCACGGACCTGCTGCATCCAGCCCGCAATCCCAGCCAAGTGTTCAAGGTGGTCCTCGGCTACCTTGCGGACACTATGCTGGCTGACCGGCTGTAGGGACACCCTGCCCGAGACGAGGACGACTGCCCTCTCCCTTCCACCCTTCTCCACTATTTCCTTCTTTCTCCCCCCCATTCCCCTCCCCTCAGATGCTGAGCCGTGCTCCCTATAAGGGCTGCAGAAATATGCATCTTTTCCCACCCGAACCTCTACTACTACTACTACCGTGCGGGGCCGTCGTGCCGGCGCCGCTGGCCCCGCCGGCCGGCGCCAGCTTAGCCGGCTCCCTGAAGTTTCGTGTTCTGCCATTATCGGGAAGTTTGGGCGGACTGGGCCTCCGCCGTTGGTTCTCTCTGCGCTTCTCTCTTTTTGCATGTCCTGTTGAGTATCATGGCGCATTACTAGCATGAAATTTCCACTGAACCAACATGAGGAAAAAAAAAAAGGTTGTCGCAGTTTCACCCGAAAGGCGAAGCATCAATTGCGACATCAAATTTGTAGAGAGCTATACGGAGTAAGGATAGTAGTTTTATCAGCTGTACGAACTCGGACATGCAGCAGCACCGGCAACACACAGAACTGTTGTCGACGCCGTCGGCGTTTTGCCCGCGTTCGCACAAAACGCGCGCTGCGTTGGTGACTGTTGCCGGAGCCTCTAGGGGCGGCTCGGAGGTTTTCGACGAGATCAGAACGGGACACTCGTCGAGCAGCGTCGGAAGTCTTTACCACCTTCTCGCCTCACAACGTTTTTATGTAAATAGGCATTTTGTGCCGCAGCTAAACGTCGTCTCCCCCCCCCCCCCCCCCCCCCCACGGCCTTTCGCGTGTCTGAAGAAGTCGCGTTTGCTCTACATATATGGTGATTGCAAAGGAGGAAAGAGACGCTTAATTCTGCAGCCCTTAAGGGAGCACAGCGCAGAACGCGCGTTTGTTCTCCGCCGTGCGTTCACTCGTGAAAGCGCGCGTCCCTCGCACCCTTTCACTCGCACATACAGCGTTCGGCGCGCGGCAATTTTATCGTCTTTGACGCCATACGGAACCTCACGGCGACGGCAATGGCGACGACGACGGCGACGCCGACGGCAGAAATCTGCTTTGGAGTGTCCATATAATTGCTATCACAATAAAAGAATACCCGGCAGGGGGTTAGGCGCAATCAGAAAAAAAAAACCCTGCAGTGAACGGGATAGAGTAGGGGAACAGCCCCGAAACTGTTCATGTTATTCTAGTAGGTCTAATTATTTAACCAGAGGTAAATAAGGGTGTAATTCCCCTTTCGAAGTCATTGGGTTTTAAAGATAGTAAGAGAAAGATGAATTAACTGGGGGGGGGGGGGGGAAATCGTAAAATGCGGCTATGGTCATACTACATAGATGCTGCAGCGTAAGTTGGCGCTGCATTCTCTGGTACATTTTATCAGGCTTATTGATGCCACCATGTCTTCTGTCTCTTAACGTTAGTCCTAAGATTTTTCGTTCCATCGCTCTTTGTGCGGTCCTTAACTTGTTCTCGAGCTTCTTTGTTAACCTCCAAGTTTCTGCCCCATATGTTAGCACCGGTAGAATGCAATGATTGAACACTTTTCTTTTCAACGACAGTGGTAAGCTCCCAGTCAGGATTTGGTAATGCCTGCCGTATGCACTCTAACCCAATTTTATTCGTCTGTAAATTTCTTTCTCGTGATCAGGGTCCCCTGTGAGTAATTGACCTAGATAAACGTACTCCTTTACAGACTCTAGAGGCTGACTGGCGATCCTGAATTCTTGTTCTCTTGCCAGGCTATTGAACATTATCTTTGTCTTCTGCATATTCATCTTCAACCCAATTTTTACACTTTCTCGATTAAGGTCCTCAATCATTTGTTGTAATTCGTCTCCATTGTTGCTGAATAGGACAATGTCATCTGCAAACCGAAGGTTGCTGAGATATTCGCCGTTGATTCTCACTCCTAAGCCTTCCCAGTCTAAGAGCTTGAATACTTCTTCTAAGCATGCAGTGAATAGCATTGGAGAAATTGTGTCTCCTTGCCTGACCCCTTTCTTGATAGGTATCTTTCTACTTTTCTTGTGGAGAACCAAGGTAGCTGTGGAATCCTTGTAGATGTTTGCTAAGGTATTCACGTATGCCTCCTGTACTCCTTGATTACGCAATGCCTCTATGACTGCTGGTATCTCCACTGAATCAAATGCCTTTTCATAATCTATGAAAGCCATGTAGAGAGGTTGATTGTACTCCGCAGATTTCTCGATTACCTGATTTATGACATTGATATTATCCATCGTAGAATATCCCTTCCTGAAGCCAGCCTGTTCTCTTGGTTGGCTGAAGTCAAGTGTTGCCCTGATTCTATTGGAAATTATCTTGGTGAATATTTTATACAATACTGAAAGCAAGCTAATGGGTCTATAATTCTTCAGTTCTTTAACGTCTCCCTTCTTATGGATTAGTATAATGTTGGCGTTCTTCCAGCTCTCTGGTACACATGAAGTTGTGAGGCATTGCGTATAAAGGGCCGCAAGCTTTTCAAGCATGATATATCCTCCATCTTTGATTAAATCTACTGTTATTCCATCTTCTCCAGCAGCTTTTCCCCTGATCATGTCTTTCAAGGCCCTTCTAACTTCAGCGCTAGTTATAGAAGGAGCCTCTGTATCCGGTTCATCACTATTTTGAATGAAAGTAGCTTGGCTGTTTGGGCACTGTACAGGTCAGTATAGAATTCTTCCGCTGCTTTTACTATGTCATCGAAATTGCTGATGTATTACCATGCTTATCTTTCAGTGCATACATCTTGCCTTGTCCTATGCCAAGCTTTCTTCTTACTGATTTCATGCTGCGTCCATATTTTACGGCTTCCTCAATCTTTCCCACGTTATAATTTCGAATATCCCTTACTTTTTCTTGTTGATTAGTTTTGACAGTTCAGCGAATTCTATCTGATCTCTTGAGTTGGACATTTTCATCTTCTGTCGCTTCTTTATTAGGTCCTTTGTTTCTTGGGAGAGCTTATACTGGTTGCCTTGGTGCCCTACCTCCCACTTCAATTGCTGCTTCTGAGATCAACCTAGTTACGGTTTCATTCATTACTTCTATGTTGTCTTTATCTTCCTTTTCTAAAGCTGCATATTTGTTTGCAAGCACCAGCCTAAATTGATCTTTACCCTTATTGCCTCTAGGTTGGCCTGTTTCCTCTTGACTAATTTCACTCTCTCTCTCTTCAAATTGAGAGAAATCCGAGACCTCACTAACCTATGGTCACTGCACTTAACCTTACCTAACACTTCTACATCCTGCACTATGCTTGGATCGCCAGAGAGTATGAAATCTATTTCATTCCTTGTTTCTCCATTAGGGCTTTTCCAGGTCCACTTCCTGTTGCTGCGCTTCCTGAAGAAGGTATTCATTATTCGGAGCCTATTCCTTTCCGCGAATTCTACTAACATCTCTCTCTTGCATTCCTAGAATCGATGCCGTAGTTGCCAATTGCTTGCTCACCAACCTGCTTTTTCCCCACTTTTGCATTGAAGTCGCCCATGACTAAAGTATACTGAGTTTGCACCTCTCTTGCTAGTTCACATCTTCATAAAACTGTTCTATTTCTTCATCATCGTGACTAGAGGTTGGGGCATAGGCTTGTACTACCTTCATTTTGTACCTCCTATTCAGCTTTATTACTACAACTGCTACCCTCTCATTTAGGCTGTAGAATTCATCAATGTTTCCCGCTATGTTGTTATGCACTATAAATCCTACCCCGGATTCTTTCTTATCTGGAAGACCTCTGTAGCAGGGACGTGGCCGTTAGTCAGCACTGTGTAAGCCTCACCAGTTCTTCTAACCTCACTAAGGCCAATAATATCCCAGGAAATGCCTGATAATTCTTCAAATAGTCCCGCTAAGCTAGCCTCACTCGAGAGGGTGCGCGTGTTGAACGTTGCCAGGTTCAGTTTCCATTGGCGGCCTGTCTTGACCCAGGGATTCTTAGCACCCTCTGCCGCGTAGCAGGTCTGACCGCCGCCTTGGTCAGGTGCTCCGCAGCCACTCGGAACTGAGGGCCATGGGTTAATTGTCGGAGTCATGAGGGAGGTAGTGGCCGAATACTGCACCAGGGAGGCCAATTCCTGTTCTGGTGAGGGAGTGACTTTGATGAAGCTTTGTGGGCCTTCCTAGTTTGGTTGCACCTGAACTAGTATAGCCCCACTAGCTCTCGGCGATATTTTTTTCTTGCCGGTGTCAGGCACCACTCCATGCCTGAAAATGTGGTGGAGCGGAGTAGGATTCGAACTTACGACCTTCAGATTTGAAGCCGGGTATTCTACCTCTGCCACGCACCAAGTGAGCGGTGTGGATCAGAGAACAAACGGGGATAGCCGATATTCTAGTTGACATTAAGCGGAAGAAATGGAGCTGGGCAGGCCATGTAATGCGTAGGATGGATAACCGGTGGACCATTAGGGTTACAGAATGGATACCAAGAGAAGGGAAGCGCCGTCGAGGTCGGCAGAAAACCAGATGGAATGATGAAGTTAGGAAATTTGCAGGCGCAAGTTGGAATACGCTAGCGCAAGACAGGGTAATTGGAGATCGCAGGGAGAGGCCTTCGTCCTGCAGTGGACATAAAATATAGGCTGATGATGATGATGATGATGATGATGTTCTTCTGACGCATCCAGATCATTCCTCATGGCGAGCTAACCAATCTGGTGCAGTAATCTAAGAACGTGTGTATATGTTGTGTGACTTCAAACAGCTCGCCTGCACGCAGTGTGCGACACAGCGACCGTGTGACCGGTACGAGCAGAATAAGTCCAACAGATACTGCGTTAGTATTAAGAGTCTGCTCTTGCAGCTTCGAATTTTGTTACCGAGCATCTGTGCGACTATTCAGCAGCGACTGCATCAGCGTTCGTAAAGTGTATGCGCAAAATCTGCAGCGAAAGGCATTGCTATTTCAGACATGTTCATGCACTGTGCAAAATGCTGTATATGAACTGCTAGCAAGAACAGCAGTGAATTTCACGGAACATATCCAGTCTGTACTCCACTGAACTGTAAACACATTTTTGTATAAAAAAGCAAACAAAAGTATGGCTCTCATTACTATACCCTTTATTTGTGTTTCTTACTGTTCTGTAGTTTCACACTAATATTTCCTGCCTTGGGCTTTTGCATGATATTACAGGAAAAAGAATTTCTTTGGTTTCCTTTCTTATGGGAGTAAGTTTACAGTGAAGCTGTTAAGGGCTCAGTTTCTGAGAATCGTGTCCGCGTGTAGAAACTATCACTATCAGCGCTCGGCCCCTCCTCCCTCCGGCCGGCTGAGCTCCCCCCCCCCCCTCTCTCTTCTCTGCGCCAGTCGACCTTCTCTGATGCCGCGTTCCCCCCTGAGCAGAGTTGGGCCTGGCTGCGAGGCTAGCACAGCAAGGCTGCTGGAAGCTACGCCCGACTACAGTGGTGCCCTGCTCAGGGGGGTGAATCTTTCTATACCTCCCATTGGTTCTCCTGTAGCAGAGGCTCAGTCGACGCTAACGCCAAGGCGCACCTCAGTTAGGCCCTAGCGGATGGATGACGGTACTACGGTGGCGAAAAAAAGAAAAAAAAAAGCGGCGCGATTTTTTCCCTCCCCCTTTCACTATACCACTTTTTTTTCTTCCTTTTTTATGATAACAATGTTCCGCTAGTTTCCCCTTTCTCTCTTGACTTTCCTATCCCTCTCCAGTGGCGCACCGACGGGGGTTGTAACCCCCCCCCCCCTGGCAGAGATCCTGGTTGCGCTACTGTCCCTCTCCCATGCCTCGCCTCATCCTCCCCTCATGCCTCGCGCTATGCTCTTTTTTTAAATTTCTGTAGCTGTCCGCGGCGCGCTCTTTTTTTTTTTCTCACGGGCGTTAACAGACGCACCGCACCGCTGGACCGAAGCGCGCGCTCCTCTCCTGTCCGGCCGTGCCATTCGTGCTTCATGCTGCGTGCTTGTGCGCATGGGTTCTTTTTGCGTTTCATGCATGCAGGCGTTCATTATTACAATCCAGCAAGCATGTGCCCAAATTGTATGGAAATAATTACACTTAAACACAACAGTTCTTTGCAATTGACAAATTCAAGCAAGGCGCATCCACTTGAAACGAACTCGCAGGATGGTATATGTTTCGAAACATATTTCCCGAACTTTGCGAAGAAATACATTGGTGATTCAGGTACTTCTTTGTGCTTTATTGTATAAAACAGCGTTTCCTTAAAAACCTAAGTGGAACGACTGCGCAATATTACCGCTAGTTTGATGACGCATACCTAGAAAATGGTCTCATCCACAGATTTCTGGCACGTGGATACGCCTTGCAGTGCCTCCTGCTTCAAGTTGTAAATTGAAATGTTTGCAGTAACGTAAAGAGTTTAACAAAGAAGCTTGAGAACAAGTTAAGGAACGCAGAAAGAGCGATGGAACGAAAAATCTTAGGACTAACGTTAAGAGACAGGAGAGAGCGGTGTGGATCAGAGAACAAACGGGGATAGCCGATATTCCAGTTGACATTAAGCGGAAGAAATGGAGCTGGGCAGGCCATGTAATGCGTAGGATGGAAACCGGTGGACCATTAGGGTTACAGAATAGATACCAAGAGAAGGGAAGCGCAGTCAAGGTCGGCAGAAAACCAGATGGGTTGATGAAGTTAGCAAATTTGCAGGCGCAAGTTGGACTACGCTAGCGCAAGACAGGGGTAATAGAGATGCAGGGAGAGGCCTTCGTCCTGCATGGACATAAAATATAGGCTGATAATGATGATGATGAAAGAGGTAACTTAATTAGTGACTTCTGTTAATTCATCATCATCAGCAGCAGCAGCAGCCTATATTCATGTCCACTGCAGGACGAAGGCCTCTCCCTGCGATATCCAAAACCCCTGTCTTGCACTAGCGTATTCCAACTTGCGCCTGCTAATTTCCTAACTTCATCAACCCATCTGGTTTTCTGCCGACCTTGACTGCGCTTCCCTTCTCTTGGTATCCATTCTGTAACCCTAATGGTCCATCGGTTATCCATCCTACGCATTACATGGCCTGCCCAGTTCCATTTCTTCCGCATAATGTCAACTGGAATATCGGCTATCCCCGTTTGTTCTCTGATACGCCCGCTCTATTCCTGTCTCTTACGTTAGGTCTAGCATTTTTCGTTCCATCACTCTTTGTGCGGTCCTTAACTTGTTCTCAAGCTTCTTGTTAACCTCCAAGTTGCTGCCCCATATGTTAGCAGCGCGGTAGAATGCAATGATTGTACACTTTACTTACAACGACAGTGGTAATCTTCCTGTCAGGATTTGATAATGCCTGCCGTATGCACTCCAGCCCAATTTATTCTTCTATAAACTTCTTTCTCATGATCAGGGTCCCCTGAGAGTAATTGACCTAGAGTAACGTACTCCTTACATTTTAATTATTAGTAAATAATGTTACCGAATCACTTATTATTTAGCTAGAACATGATTAAATAACCAAAGTATAGGCAAATTAATTAAATGGTAATTATTTCACTAATAAATTAGTTGTAATGTTAATTAGTATATTACACATTTTGATTTCTCGTCCAAATAATACATCAGCCTCTTCTATCCTACAGGCGATTGTTTAAAATTGCTTAAGTAATTGCATGAACATCTAGAGTACATCTTTTTTTTTTTCTATCACCTTTTATTCCCTTTACCCCTTTCCCCATACAGGGTAGCAAGCCGGTATTTACACTGGCTAACCTCCTTGTGTTCCTTTCTTTCTTCTCTCTCTATCTCTCTCTATGTATATAGCCATGATTTGAGTAGAATGGCTCGCTCCTCATAGAAATGCTTATGGAAAGACATTATAATGTCTTAGATATTGTACCTTAGATACTGCCATCCATGCTTCAGATTTATTCATGTTTCACTTAACGTGACCGCTATTTACTACAAACTGAATTCCTGAAATCGTTTTTTTTTTCAGCAAGGTCGCCCTGCGCCCTCCGAACACGCAAATGGAAGTCCTGGGTCATTGCTTCTCGCTTCTCTTCTGTCACCTCCGAGGCAAACGCAAGAAAGAACCGGCGGTTCACATCGAGTTCTGACGCATTCGATTCTCAACTTGCACGCCGCCCTCTCGACGAACTTCTCAAGCCCTGGAGGCATCCGAAAACGTATCCTTTCATCGAAGGCACGTACCGCGCGCGGACGCCCCCCGCACATTCACGCGCTGCTCGCATTTTCAAAGCCAGAGCAAGCAAAGGCACGCGTACGTTGCTCTGCATAGGGCTGTAGCGAAAAGCGGGCGTTGCACGTCGGCCAATCGATGATGTCCCTGACATCTATTGCGAGCGGAGCCAGCCTTCCGCCATCTGACTTTCGCTCGAGTTATTATTACTTTTCGCCGTCCGGACAGATTGCCGGCTGAAAACTGAGAAGGCACGATCTTCTTTTCAAAACGCGTGCATCCGCTTCAGATAGGTTTTTCTCTATTTCTGCTTCGCTTCTTGTTATGGAGTCCATGAACCGATGGCTGGCGATGACAAGCGCTCCCGTTTCAGCCGACGTGCGTGCTTTTCAGTCACCTGCACTTGTCATCGGTCGAGACCGGCGATGTGAAAGGTGAATCCTCTCGGGTCACTTATTTCTTTCCATGCACGCTTTGTCTGGTTGCCTACGCCACGTGGCAGCACAGAGCGTGTAAGCAGCGCTGCAGATGCGTGTTCCAGGCGAAGACGGCAGTGGAAAGCAACCCACGGCCGGCTCTAACTCAAACCAAGTTTATTTCGAATGGCGTGGCAGTTCTTATACGTGGCAAAGCAAACTTGACGTGAGTTAACGCCGTCTGCGCTTCGCTTATTTCTGCTATCCGTATCTGTAAAGTGCTGTGCATTCTACTGTGTATCAAAAAGACCAAAATAGCATAGTGCTAGGCGCTTATAAACGAGCTGAGAAGCACACGCATTGCTACTCATACAATAACAGTGGTATCCACATCTGCCAACGTGCAGTCGGAAAATATGCATATATAAAAACGGGTTTTCTGAACATTACGAGAACGAGGTCCACCGCCGAGAACGTTGGTTAGAAGTTCAGGTACAAAAAATACTTGCAAAATTTCCTGCTCAGCTCGCGATCTTTTCAAATGAGAGAAAACGTCTCATTTCTGGTCGTGACTCAGGGCATTCTGACACTACGACATTCACCTGCAGAAAACAGCTTGAGACATTCTGCACTAATGCAGTTTCTGCGACTTTGCAGGCTTCATTAAAAATTTAATGTTGTAGTCGTATGAAGAAAACTGAAGTGAATTCAGAATGCACAGTTTTTGCATTATACGTCCTACTGCGTTGGGCTCCTCCCCTAGATGATCACGTGATCACAATTGGGTAAGGGACAGGGCGTGCAGAATCCAGCTGTTAGGCATCTCTTGTTATTTATTTCATATCAACGAATAAAGACGTGTCACTTACTTTAAGAGTTCCCTAAACCCCTTTGCGTTCATATGTGGGCGATTGGGTTCGCTCTTGCCTTTATGCCCTCCCCAAGGGCGCTTTTTTCTTCTCGCCGCATACTTCTGTAAGAGACACGTGCCTACTGCGTCAGAGGCGAGCGTCACGTTGGCACCCTTCTCTCGTTTGAAAACACTGTCGACTTCCGGTTACCATGACTCCGCCATGTTGCGCTACAAGCTCTCGCCGCCGCACGCGCCGTGCAAGCACGAAGTGAAAACAGTTTATCGAGCACGACGGCTACCGTGACGACGGGAAGAGCGGGCGTGCGACTGCATGAAAAAGGAATGGTAGACTGATCCGAAGTGTTGTTCCTCGTAGTTGGACCAATCGACAGACTTTACCCTCGCGTCGTCACCTACACCAGTCTGCTGACGTCACAACCGGTGAATAGTTATCGGACCGGAAAGGGGAGCCCGCGCTCGCTTTATTTTAGTTGTAGGTTTCCCGGGACGACTAGCGCTGCCACGTTCGCTAACGGTGATCGTCAATCAACGCAGTCTGCAGACGAGGCGCGTGTTTATTTCAAAGGGGTCCTGAACCACCCCTCGGGCTTGATGAAAAAACATAGTCCGCGGATATCGTATGCTGCTGTGAACATCTTAGTCAAGTTTTGCAGTCGTGCGCGACCTGTGGAGCTCGCAAGCGGAGCTCGAAGTCGCCTTTCTCTCAAACGCCCGCTTTTAAACAACAGCCTGCTCCTCATTCTATTCTGGATGCTTTATTTCGTAATAAAGCAGATTGCCATACGCGGCTGGTATTTTACAATGGCTAACATCAATCAGGAAGGGTGTTTGTATCAGTGAGTTCATTCCTGCTGTTACTGCGTATATTGATTGAAGAAGTTTAATAAACAGACTGAAGTAAGTCAAAATCTGCTTTTGAATTTTTATAATAACGTTTATGTCCGCGTCTACTTGAACTGTGTTCTCTTGAATATGTATCCTGCCTCTTTCTTGCAACTGCCTCAAATGTGAGGCTAGAAGTATATTTAAACAAAATTTTAAAAAGATACGTAATTCCGGACGAAACGGACTATTTGTTTGCTCACGCTCGGTCGCGGCTTCGGCCAGACATTCGCCAGACTTGGCCAAACTACTTTTTTATAAGTAGTCTGGCCCGCGTAGTGGACTGCCCAACTTTAGACAGACTTGGCCAAACTACTTATTTATAAGTAGTCTGGCCCGCGTAGTAGACTGCCCAACTTTGGACAGACTTGGCCAATCTACTTATTTATAAGTAGTCTGGACCACTACTTATTTGTGTCGTAGCCGTTTTGTGCCGCTAATTTCGACTAGTTTTGAACACTCAACTAGCCTCGAACCACGCGAAAAATAAGGTCAGACCACACGCACGCTTGCCAGCGCGCGTGCTTTCCTGGGCGCTCCTATTAGGACGCCTTGACAGGCTTCGCTTCGTGTGGAGGTGTTGATAGCACTTCAAAATGCGCAAGTTGGATGTGGCTACTCTCCGTCAGTCAAGTATTGTGCTGGACAAAGCCGGTCCACACCACGTAGCATGGCCAGACTGGAGCATATATGAGCGCGAACACACTTTCGAGCCCTGTCGTGCACAAAGTAAACGCTGCGCATATGCACTACAGTTCCATGTAGCTGCGGTCTGCTACGTAGCGTAGATACCGCGGCCGTCGCAGGGTGCCGTGACGAGTCGTCTGCTGAGCGCACTGCGGCTCGCTGAAGACCACCGCGTTTGACTAAGGCTGTTCTGTATTTTTCAAAGATAGAGGGCTTTACGTTTGGCGCGTCGTAGGCGCCAAAATCGGAAGTAGTGGCGTCTACTTGAAGATCCAAGATCAAATTTAAACTGCACGCCACTGACTTTAAGTAGGCGGAGCGTTGTGAGCACGCCCCGCTCCGCCGTAGCCTTTGCAGTGCTTGTCATTAAAGAAGGAGTGGAAGTACTGCGATTGATCGCCACTAACTCCGCTTCTTCTGAACGCATTGAAGTACTTTTTTGCGGCCAAGTATTTCCGAAATAGGCTATTTTAACCTTAAATGCTTTTCTCCATTTCGATAAAAAGTGGTTAAGGGCCCCTTCAACATGTGTGGTAAATCCCAGAGGTGGTATTGGACGCTTAACGGCAGAATTATGGTTGTTCCGCACTGCCGAGTTGGTATTAAGAAAAAGCTCTTACGCTCTAATTCTGTGTAGGGAAAAGTCCATCCAAACTCGAAGCTCGACATAACATTAGCGAAGGCGACTGAGCGATGACAAAAAGCGATTACGAACGCAATGCTTAGTGAATAGGGGTCCAGAAACCCAAACAAAACGGGTGGTGAGAATTCGAAATTTCCCATAGGAATGGAATACTGCACAGTAACTATGCGTATTCGTATTCAAACAGGTGCTATTCGGCATTTTCTAATATTGAAAGGTGACCAAATTTTTCGCGACGACCAAATGCTAAACTCTGGTTAGGGTCCTCCGTTCTCAACAAACTGTCGAAAGTTATCAGAAGCGAGACAATTACAGACATTTTCGAAGCAATGGAGAAAGAAACAATTATAGCAAGCTTTGTTTTCAAAACAACTTGTTTAGTTAGTGGGTAACATAACTTAGATATTTAAAAGACAGCAAGTGGGCACACTTGCAACCATACACACACCTACACACACGCAGACACACTACATACGTCCCCACAGACACACTAAATCCGTCTGCGTGTGTTGGTGTGTGCGTGGTTGCGAGGGTGCCTGTTTGCACTCTCTTAATTATCTAAGAAGCTGTTCTTAATTATTTAAGAAGCTGTATTTTCGGTTTTGCGGCGAAAGATGACATTGCAACCTGTATTTTTTCCTTCGTGTCTTTCATTTCGTCGTTCTGAGAGTCGAGTCTAGTGGTAGTTTTATCTTTTGTGATACATATCCTGCTATAGCAACAACTTTGCCTGTGATAGCAACAATCATTCAGCAACATTCTCAATCCCCATCTGAGCCTGTGATTGCAACAACTAAGCCTGTGATGTTTTCCTCGCAACGGGCCATTTTACTTGTTTCTACTGCAAAAAATCATTCGGTAGCTTTATTTTTCTTTCTTATTAAACAACTTGTGATCTTTTTTGCAGTGATTTATTTACCGTTTTTGTAACGCCAGTACTACGGCAGCCATTCTTTCTTGAAAACTGGTTTCATCCAGGCTCTAAAGCTATGCAGTTATTTTTAATGACAATTATTGATCTCGTGCTTAAGATTGGTCCCTTCTGCCTCATAGGTAACGACCTAGTCAATACAGGTATGGTATCTAATCATACCGAAAAAGAATATTCCTGCTGTAAATATAAGCGCCCTCGTTTGACCGTTAGATGGACGATTCGATATTCGATACTTACTAGTCGTATTCAACTCGTATTCAGAAAAGTTGCTATTCGCCCACCACGAGACCTGAGGGTGCATGCAAGTGGATTACACTCATCGAGTGACACATTTCGTAACCTGCATGGCGGACAGGCAAAGTATGGGTAAATGACTGCGCCAGTTGTGAGATAATTTGTTCCAATAGAAAAGGACACCGCACTAATACAGTCGTGGTGTAAAAGCACGGTTAAAGCCGACATGATATTTTTCGCAGTTATATATTATATACCTATTGTATACCTACTGTATACCTATTGTTACAACTATCATCGTTTTCTATTGTCGTTTTATTGCTTCAACTAGTGTTAACTATTGTACAGCGTTAGCATTCTAAGGGAAACTAGCAGGCTACCGAAAGGATCACGAAGTCCGCAGTCCTTAAAGGGTAAGCTCATATCATCATGTGAACACGCTTATATTGCAAAGTAGTGGCCTAGTTCACCCCACGCACGCTTTCCTTTTCAATTGTCCTTGGATTTCACATTCCCGCGAGGGAGCGCGCGCAGTTCCCGGCCAGCGCCTGCCAGACGCCTCAGAAAAATCAATCAGCATACTCGTTGTTTCAGCTGTTTTAAGTGCGCCACAGTAGAATTTATAGAACTCTGTACCATCGCTGTTGCGGTGTTGTTACGGTCCCGACACGGTATCCCAGCCAACATCTTTTTTTTTTAGAAGACCTTTGTCATAAATGAGCAGAAGCTCTTCAAAGCATGGCTATTGATCAGTGGTTCAGCGGCTTTCTCTTCCTGTGGCCGCTCTGGGCGTCCTTGTCGCAACCAGGACAACACGGAAAATTTTGCGGTACAGATAACGCGCAGTTTTTTTTTATATATTCGTGGTTTTAAAGAGGTCTTCAGACGACATTCTTTAATATCCGACGGTGGAAACGCTGGCCATCGTCCAGTGCCACGCACTAAACTTCTGTCCTTTTTCTGTTTTTCCCGCACCCTATATGCATTCCCCCGTGTAAGCTATACCTGCATTTCCCTCGCTCTATCTTCAGGAAGGCGAGACAGAAATAAGTAACGTTGTTTTGACAGAGAATCAGCCTTGACCCTACGCTCTAAGAGCACTTACGTCGATATCTTCGCGAGACGCATGCTAGCCTTAATTAAAGGGCCTGACATGTGGAAGGTATCTTGTCACGTTTTCGTGACAGTATGTTTATGAGACTGTGGCCGAACGGTGAGTCACAGAAACTCTCTATTGGGCGTTCCGTGTGCCCGCAAGAACAAGTTACACTTGGGCACAACGACAGTGACAAACACATGCGTCGATCACTATTCTGTAATAAGTTTTGCTCGATTCCACTTCACCGCTTGCCAAGCCGAGTGCAGGTGAAGCAGCCACAAATGCGGCGTCATCTTATCGGGGAAGTTAGCCGTATGCTTCACCATCTAGGCGCATCGTCGGTACGACGATGCGCCCTAGATGGTGAAGCGCGATTGCGGTCGCACCGATTGTTTTTCGTGGTTTTCCCATTTTACTAGGCTTTTTTTTGTTCATGTCCGATAAGAGCGTTTCCGATAATATGAACCTGTAAGCGATGTTTTGTTCTGGCACAAAGCATTTTCTCAATCACAATTGTTTCCAGCGTGTGCCACTTGTGCTCCCGACGCTGTCGAAACGGCCATGGCCAATTCTGGACGTTTTCCCCAAAGCCTTCTAATACCCTTGACACACGGGCAAAAGTAAAGTCCTTTACAGGATAGCCCTTTTGTTACTTGAAGGACCCTTTGCAGAAAGGAGTTGCGCCGATGACACACGGCACCGCACTAACTACTTTAGGTGATTCCTCAAATGAACGCCGCAGAAAAAAAAGCGCTGCTTGTTAAAGCAGCAAGAGAAAACATTTACAAGAAGCTGCGCATGTAGATTACATTTAGTGATTGTAGAACCTAAAAACATTTTTTCCCATTTTTGATGGCTTATAATGCGCATATTTGGAATTTAACATGGCAGCGCCAGCGACGTGGTGCTGGCGTTTGAGAGTATAGCTAGAGTAAATCTTCACTGTTCGACAAATCGCATTACCGCTAAAATTTAAAACATTTTCCAAAATAAAAGCAATACTTACAGGGTACCTTAGTTATGTAAGAGGTTTTCTTCTATTGGGCCAGTATCTTGTAGCGATGGCTTTCTGGTAATAATGCCTTTTCGCGCTTATCGCGCTTTGTCATTGGCCAGAGCGACGGTCCGCTCGCGTTATCAACGGGATCAGCCGGCCGTGAGCGGTGGATGATAAGACTAGTGTAGAATAAGTCGTAAGGCATCGCTACAAAATCGCGGCCCAGGATGAGTTGTGCACGTTGTATGCGAGAGTACACCTTTACGCTTGAAAAGTAGATGCCCGATCTTCTTTCCCGCAAAGGAACTTTGCCGGGAGGAGATACTCCTTTGTCGTTTGTCACTGCGCTTGAATGCCTTTCCAGTAGATGTCCCCTTACCTAAAGGACTTTAGAGTGCCCGTGTGTCATGGGTATGAGGCGCTGCTCGCGCAGTTTACAGCACAATAGGCGGGTATTTTAGGGCAAGAAAAAATGCTGAGCTTCCATGCACGCGATATTCCGCTGGAAAGTCGTGGAGCGCCGGCTTCTGGGACAATGGAGCTTACTTCCGGTGGTTTCCGTTGAGGGCGCTCGATACGCTATCCAGCTCCCTTTAGTAGAGACCAATGGCGTCGATCGTCAACTGTGACAGCAAGAAATAAACTGTAAAATCAACCTTCAATTAGTTACATCCCCTGTTTAGGGCAAAGTATTGGCAATGTTTGCTCGCTATTCTTGAGGCAAGCTGTTTGTTTTGACGCTATAAGGCCGCAGATGCTACCCAGAACCAGAAAAGTGTGATCTCTGCCTACCAGATAACACCATAGTATTTAACTCTGGCGGCGTAAAACTATTTATCATTGGATATGGTGTCATATTACTTAAAATATTTTGCTCGCTTCTAATTCAGATTTTCGTATTCGAACACATGTAAAATGCTGAAATTTATCGCTTCAAATTATTTACAATATTTTTAAATTGGAAGATTTCAAAATTATTGCACCACGAAGCTTTTAACCGTATCTTTGCACAAAAATATAGATGTTCCAGACAGAGAAGAGAGAGAGAAGAAAGGGGAAAGACAGGGAGGTTAGCCAGATGGAAAGATCCGGGGACAGAATTTGTCCACATTTTAGGTCGGCAAATTCTGTTATGAATTTACAGCCTACGTGAAGCTTCTACATTGTTTCCGGGCTTTTTGCAAAGGCCCTACTCACAAATTCATGGTATATTTCAGAGCGTTGTTCATTAGCGCAATTTTGGCTGCCTTAGGTGTATTGTTATGGGTGCAATTTACAGAATGGTAAAATCTTTTCTTGTTGCCATGTGACGGAGTTGTAAACCTGCTGCTCAAGTTCTTTTTTGTTGGGTTTTTCTAAAATGTTTTTCTAATGTAAGGTTTTTCTAAAATATTTAAAACCTAATAAAATATTTATTCCCAGGACTCTTGTATGTATTCTCTTTTTAAATACAAGAAACCTAATAAATTGTTGTAGTTGCCGAAGACAATGATTTATCCATTCCTATGTATTTAGGTGGGAGCGGCTTAGCTACAGTTTCCTTTAAAACCCACATGTATTACACGCTCATTCTGTTTAAAATTTCGCATTGTGGTACTTTTGTAACTATTTTCATGCGATTGAATGTACGTAAACCGGAAACAAAAGAACTTTGGTGCGAGACTTTTTCATGATGGCGCATCCATAAGGTGCCCCGCACCGCGACTCGACATAGTGCGCCCATCGCGTCGCGTGTCGTCATCGCTTGAAAATCACGTGCGTGTGGTGGCCTCTTAGGTGAAAGTTGATTCTTCGACGTGGAACACCATTAACTCGAGGGTGCAACGCTAGTACCAAAACTACATAAAAAATCTTTCGGACTACGCACAATAAACTCTGTGTTATTCGCGAGCTCGACTTCCTGCAGCGCCATTTACTGGCCCCGTTTCGCGTGCACCAAATCTTGTGAAGTGATTGCGCCTATGAATGCCACGGACCTACACAAAGTCCCTCCTGTGAATTTTACGCCAATACAAACCATTCGCGATTGGCAGTCATTTGTAAAAGACCTTGTTGCTCTAGTGAAGTTAGGTGTTGTTGGTTATCTTCTCGCGAGAATCTGCGTTGCAAAAATGGTCAACTGAATTCAATAGAATCAATGCACCGACTAAATAATGTCGTAATACCGTTGTAAGATAATGAAACATTTACTTCCACTAAATATTGTCACGTTTGGGTGACGGTTAAGAAGACAGTAGCGAAAACCGTGAATCACGAAACTAATTCTTTATTGGGCAATCTTGAGCTTGTAAAAGCAAGTGACACACAACGCACAACTGTGGTGGCGAGCACAGTCGACGATCATCAAAAACATGATCTGCGGGTCAGATGTGCCGGTCATTGATACTTGACTCATCGAACGTTCAAGCGTAATCGCTGGTGCTCGCACAAGTTCTAGAATCTACAACCCTTATTGCGTCATGCATGCAATCTGATTATAAAAGTTCGGCGACAGCACATACAACGGATAAAACTGCCTACAACAATCGAAATATTTTCACACATGCGGGCGCGTCTTCCGCCGCGCGATATCGTTCAACCTTTGTTAGATGGACAAAAGTACACGTGTCAATATGCATAAAAAATTGCTTACTGTGAACTGAGAACACGCATACAAGCTCGCTGCACTAGTTAGCAGAAGCAACGAACAAATGTGAGGAAACATTTTTTTAGTTTTTAATAGATAGCAAACATTCCCGTATCATTAATTTCCCCTGCACAAAGCGTCAATTTCGTGAACATCATCCATCGCAGTAACAGTGCTGTTATTTATTTCTAACACCAGTTATAGTAGAGAAGTGCGGCGATATCTAGCAACAGTGTCATACCGGAAACAACATCATTTAGCACATGCATCGACGTGATTGGTCAAAGTTACGGCCCCATATGATTAAAAGAACGATAGATTCAACGTACTCGTCGCAAGCTTCGTTAAACGAAGCCTTTGTAAAACGTGACAATTGTTGTCTCTGGAAAGAGACATACGGTGCATGCAATTTAATATTATGTTCAAAAACATGTAAGCAACTCGGCGCGTATTAACGAATATTGGCCTTAGCTCGTGAATTCCATTATTGACCGGCCTTCACTCATTTTGTGTCCAGTGTCATCGTTAGCTAAAATTTCTTCTTACAACAAATAGACGTAAAGCTTTCTGTGAGTAAGGACCTTGTGCATGTTCTTTTCTCATTCCAGAAGTATTGTGTCCCATGTCTTCACGGTAAGGCGTATGGAACTGCTAGCGTTCGGCAGCGCGTTTTGCAGCACATTCATTATGTGCCTGCCCGGCAGCGCGCTGCTTGCTGGCTCTGAGAACTCACTTCGGGGCCTTGACATGGGTGCGAATGCCCCACGCTCCCACAAACCGGATTTTTACCTGCTCAGCCTTACACAAATCATTACACCCATACAACTAGGTGACCGCAGAGACCTTCGGCAAACGACCCACGTGACATGACCAACCGCAGATTACAGCCCCCCGAATCAGTCCAGATTAATAAATTGTCTTCGGGATCATCCCTGTTTACTCGGACAGAAACCGACTGAGCAGCCACGCGAAATCGCGGGAAGAAGTAAAACGTCTCGCGCCGTTGAGGGTGGTGCTGGTTTTCTTATGGTTAACACCTCTACTACCATTTTATTGATTTCATTTCAAGTACCACAACCCTATTTACTGCTATTACAGGAGTGGCTTACGACAAACAAGAAACAGACGAAAACATTGTAGAACGTATTTTTTTAAGCAGGATAATAACTTATGCCGGAAGTGCTTCTACAAAATTTTACAGTGCCAATTCACGAATGGAACTGGGTAACTCGTTTCAGCATTCGACAATTCTCGGGAAATAACTGTGTTTGGAAATGTTAGTGCGCGCAAAGAAAGGCTTTAGGTTTAGGCTGTGGCAAAGTCTAGTTGGAAAAGCACTGGCATACGCGAGGTAATCCTCAGCGGATAGTCGACAAAACAAGTGAACAATCGAGTGCCCAGTATAGTTTCATGGAATCGACATGCCACCTGGTGCACAGAACAGATAAATTCAAAGAATTTAATACGAATGAGGGCGAAAATCACGATCGTGGCTAAGACATATGAAATGAACTGCATTGAATGAATGAACTGCCCTGAATGAAATGAACTGCCAATATAGAATGTACAGATTCAATACTGTTAATATCGCCCGCTTTATGAGGGTTCTAAACGCATGAAGCGTACTATAATACAGTACGAATAAGCATTTTATACATTAGCCATTTACTGTCTTTTGGGAATTTAGATAACCTTGGTATTTTATAAGGCAATTTTTGGTGCTTTAGATGTAATGGATCAGTATGCTGTGACCAATGCATTTTTTGCGTGAAAATAATTCTTAAGTATTTGTACACCTGTGCCCGTGGAACTATTGTGTTATGAAAGTTACACATGCTGTGAAGCATATTGACTGATCGTAAATAACACTACTACAGTTTTTTCCAAATTAATTAGCATCTGCCAATCTGTACCCCAGGTGTAGAATCTGGTGAAGTAATCCTGAAGTAAGGTGTGATCACTGAGAGAAGAAATTACCTAGTATAGGACGCAGTCGTCAGCATAACGACGGACGTTTGACTCAGTATTGCTGGGAAAGTAATTTATGTATAAGAAAGATAACAGCAGTCCTAGAACAGAGCCCTGCGGAACACCTGATGTTACATTTGCAGGCGTCGAAGAAGTGGAAATAAATGAAACGAATTGAGGACGAGAGATAAGAAAGCTAGCTATCCAATTGTTCAGTCGAGGATTATTTAAAATACGTTCAGTTTACTTAGTAGATTGTGTATAACGGTGTCGAACGCTTTAGTTTGAAGTTTATTGAATACTTAGTGCAGATACAAAAGTATAGATATTTAGTACAGAAAAAAGGTCCCAATGTGTGAACACTGTAGGGGGACCTTTTACGATGGTAAAAAAACACAAATGATACAGATGATAATGGACTTTTGTTCCTTTGAAAGAATGTCAAGAATAGTGTCAAGTACTTCACAAAAAGCAGGAATTGGTAAATGTGGGGATCGATAAATGGTACCAAAGACAATATTATTATCAATGCCTATTAAAAGTGGTCAACCTCAATGCACACACTCACAATCACACATATTTAAGTGAAGATCAAGCCTACGCTTTTATCTCATGTCAGACCGAATAAACATGGCTGAGCCACCATGTTGTGATAAAAAGCGATTGCAATATTCTGCATTGTATGATGGAAAACCATAAAGATTTTTATCGAAATCACTCAGCCATGTCTCAGAAACACATATAATTGAGAAACAATGAAGACAAGAAGACAATAGTATCTGATAATCGCGAAAATGTTTGCGAAGATTGCGTGAATTGAAATGAATCGCTGAATGCTTATGCGAAAAGTAGGATTGGACATCGTGAACGGAAATGTACGACATGCGATAAGATCAGAATACGAGGAACCGAGGAAACAAAAAAAAAACAAAAGAAACGAGAAAACCTGGTCAAATTAACCAAAAATCGCAAGGTCCGAGTCACTCTTATGCGAAAACTTTGCTATCGGTAGATTGCCTCGCCTTGATGACGCAGTCATCAGTCCACAAAAAAAAAAAAAAACACTTTTTTTCTTTCTTCAGTTGCAAGGTCTTGCTGAACAATTGCTTTTTCTGTGGAGTGTAGTGGTCATTGACGAAAACAGCTTTCCCTCGTGCTTTGCTGAATCCAATGTCACTAGTGTTAAGGCGTGCCTTTCGGGCTTTGCCTATGAACTCGGTTTTCAAGGCGCGAGAGTGAAATCGGACAAGCAAGTGCTTTGTATCAGAAGCAGACGGAACACGATGAATGACATCAATATCGTTAGCAGAAACAAGACATCCTATTTTAGAGGCAATAGTTTGAAGAATTGTCATGCCGTCTTCACCCTGGGTACACGGAACGCCTTTGATTTCCAGGTGTTTTTTCGTGAGTACTGTTCCATGTCACCAATTCGTCTTTCCAAAGGTTCGTTATGCGTGATTAGGGATTATTCATTGCAGTTAGTTCTTCCTTTCTGTTTTGAGGGATTCAACAGTCCTGTTCAGAAAATCAAGACTGCTGTTAGTCCCTCTATCTCGTCCTTTAGACCTTTAATGATCAAGGAAGGCTTGGAATCTAGCTTGGATACTACAGTTGTCGTTATCTTGTCAAGCAGGTTATCAAGTTTGTCTTTGAAAGTATTTTCTAGCTTTCCACGCGTTTCGAAAGTTCAGCGACAGTTGGCATATGGTTGAAAGACAACACCGGAAGAAGCAGCAGCAGCAGTGGCAATAAATTATAAACTAAAGTAATAGCAATATACAGACAGGGAAAATGTGCACGAACCTGTGAAGCCGAGACGGAAGAGTCAAGCATGCACACACTGCTACACCGCCACTGCTGCTGCTGAATGAAGTTGAGTGGTCCATAGGACGTTTATATAGCCAAGCTGCTGGCTACCAGGCGCAGGTGCAGATCCGAGGGCAGCAGTGAGCTGTCAGAATCACACCGGGAGCCCGATGACGCACGCTGCTGGCGATTAGGCCACTTACTTGCACGTGCAGGGTCGCGAGTAGGTGCTGATGTTTAGGCAGGCCGATAGCGCAAACCTGTGAAGCCGAGACGGAAGAGTCAAGCATGCACACACTGCTACACCGCCACTGCTGCTGCTGAATGAAGTTGATAGTGGTCCATAGGACGTTTATATAGCCAAGCTGCTGGCGACCAGGCGCAGGCGCAGATCCGAGGGCAGCAGTGAGCTGTCAGAATCACACCGGGAGCCCGATGACGCACGGCTGGCGATTAGGCCACTTACTTGCACGTGCAGGGTCGCGAGTAGGTGCTGATGTTTAGGCAGGCCGATAGCGCAAACCTGTGAAGCCGAGACGGAAGAGTCAAGCATGCACACACTGCTACACCGCCACTGCTGCTGCTGAATGAAGTTGATAGTGGTCCATAGGACGTCATATAGCCAAGCTGCTGGCGACCAGGCGCAGGCGCAGATCCGAGGGCAGCAGTGAGCTGTCAGAATCACACCGGGAGCCCGATGACGCACGCTGCTGGCGATTAGGCCACTTACTTGCACGTGCAGGGTCGCGAGTAGGTGCTGATGTTTAGCAGGCCGATAGCGCAAACCTGTGAAGCCGAGACGGAAGAGTCAAGCATGCACACACTGCTACACCGCCACTGCTGCTGCTGAATGAAGTTGATAGTGGTCCATAGGACGTTTATATAGCCAAGCTGCTGGCGACCAGGCGCAGGCGCAGATCCGAGGGCAGCAGTGAGCTGTCAGAATCACACCGGGAGCCCGATGACGCACGCTGCTGGCGATTAGGCCACTTACTTGCACGTGCAGGGTCGCGAGTAGGTGCTGATGTTTAGGCAGGCCGATAGCGCAAACCTGTGAAGCCGAGACGGAAGAGTCAAGCATGCACACACTGCTACACCGCCACTGCTGCTGCTGAATGAAGTTGAGTGGTCCATAGGACGTTTATATAGCCAAGCTGCTGGCGACCAGGCGCAGGCGCAGATCCGAGGGCAGCAGTGAGCTAAAGTTCAGGGTGCTGTTTCAGTGATTACCACATCGCCTATAGCGAGCTCCGGATTAGTACTTAAAAAGCAGTAAGAAATATTTTTACACGATAGCGAGTTCAAACTACAGCTGCGGTATAAGGCGCCGTAGTTGAAAACTGTGTTTAATTCTAACCACCTGGTGCGCACTAGAGTGTGACCGCGTTAGCTATAAAAGTGTGTGCTGTGCAAGTTCGTATGCTGAACCATAGCCTTGTAGTTTTTTCCATGCCAGCCCAGTGACGCCGAAAGCAGAGGTCACTAAGAGGCCGCCAGTTTCCCTGTAGGTCACAGTTATGGGGTGCATAGTTCAAATTAAGTCAAACATCTATTCTCGCGCGTGATCACACGTCAAGCAGAAAGCATGGATTGGGCATGGAACAACAGCAGCGCCCAGCTAAAGTTGCCGATGCTCTAGGGATTAAATGGAGATTAAATGGCCGGAAATGTGTGGTAGCGCCGCAGAGGACCATTGACTTCCATGCAACGTGGAGCGAGTGGAAAGGTGCTGAAAAATATAGGAGGCTACGGTTGAACAAATATCGAGCTTTCTGACTAATTTTGTTAGCCTTTATTGGAAGCGGGTCCATTACAATCCGATTGGTGAAATGACCAAGTAGTACCACTTCTCAAGAGAGGCGATCAATTGTCGGTTTTATCCAAGTGATCTTTCTTGTCCGTTTGAATTACAAGTGTTTTGTTGAAAACCTCCATAGTATGTTGTAGCATATGATATACAAAATTTTCTAAATATTATGAATAACTTGCTCCTTTCACGTGTGTGCAAAACAGCAGGTTTTGAGAGTGAGTTAGAGTAGCATGTTCGTCAGTGTTTTGTCCTCTGTACTTCGCTTTAAACAATTATTTGTACATTTTTTGTTAGTTTCCCCAATGATGATTCACACGCCCTTTGCCTCTGAATATGTATTATGAAGTCCTTCTTGCTTGAGCAAAAGTTCCTGCATATGTATGAATAAAAAAAGTATATTTTACGTATTTCTGTGTAGTCTGTCGCAGCTATCATTGAGTTTATTTGCCGCAAGAAAAGTGTGAAAAAAGCTAAGCTTTATTGTCGTCAACGTTCGATCTTACTCCTTAAAGGTAGACGCGTTCGCCAAAGCACAGAACAACAGCCTTAAGGGCAAAATATTAAAACTGCGTAGTTTGTTTTGTGAAACATGTTTAATGTGCAGGCAACAAAGCTTCGCTTGAAAAATACAATTATGAGACTCCAAATAGGATATTTCTTGCAGTGAGGATATTTCAGTACTCTTTGTTCTTTCATTGCGTAAGTGCGCAAGTACCAGAGCCACAGACCGGCCATCTGTAGGGCCAATACAGACGTGTATATAAGCCACGTCTGCCTGCTCCGACTCCATCTTGTACTGGGCAAGAAACCCACAAACAAGAAATCCCCCCCCCCCCCCCCCCCCGCTTAGTCAATGCAAGGAAGCGCCTCTCTAAAATAACAAGGCCGTGGTGCAGATGTTTCTAGCATATTATGATAAACCTAACAAAGAATCTGGTCAAGAACTACAAAAACACCCTTATAACAACACTTCGCCTAGAAATATTTTAGTTCGGGCAAAGCCTTCGAAATTGCGCAGCCATTGCTTGTGAGGAGGACGTCGTATTTCCCTTGGGGATTTCAAAATAATGGGATTCCGTTTCCCGTCTTGACGCTAAACTGAAACGCACAAGAATTGTGACAGACCACTCATATACCGCCTTGCTTTGTTTCTGCTTCTTTGCAGCGTCTCCTTTCCACCAACTGTTTTTGCGACCGATTTCAGCTACTGGTGTGTCTGCCGTTCGGGTACTGGCTTGAGACTTGTGGCGCTAGAGCTAGAAAAAGGGGGCATCCAGAGGACGAAGCCTGCTGCTTCAGAGTAGCCTAATTAGGTGTGCTGCTGTCTGCGCTACTTATGGTATTGCGACCAGGCACTCATACTGCAGCGGCCTTCCTGCTTTCAGTAGGTCAGCGGCGGTAGCATTCTTTGAGCAAAGCCGACAAGTCGTGTCCCGAAACACTTAATTTTTGTTGACAATTGCAAAGTCATGATGATCAGGGGCCGTATTCTGTAACGATTCTGTTTCCGAAGATTCACTTTGGTGGTGACGTCACTTTGGGTGATCCACTGACGTAATGAGGACGAGAGGAAGGACAAGGCCAATCGGCGCGCAGGTTCTTTCCTAAATACGAACGTCTCAACCAATGGAAAATGTAGCAAATTAGGAACGCTTCTTGCTCGAATGCGATCTCGCCCGTGCACATGGCATGAACAGGCTCTGCACACTGCACCCGGTGCCTTCGAATCATACGGAAGCACCTCACGCCACTTCGCTTCGTAACAGACGGCGGATTCGGTTTCCGCAAGATTGGCGTGTGCGTGACGTCTCATAATATGCGTGCACGCCCCAAGGCGATGGCGCACCCAGGCGCGACGAATCACTGCTCGCAAAGCGAATTCTTCTGAAATCGAAGTGTTACAGAATACGGCCCCATGATAATTTAGACAAAATATTGGGCAAAATATTTGTTCCTAAATCTACGTCCCATATCTTTAGTTACTATAGTTAAAAGTGCCTCCCTCGGCGTCGAGTCAACGGTCGGATGTGAAAGGAAAAACAATCATATATATATTGTTACGGATGATCGATGTTTATTCACAGGTGAAGACTAGGATGGATGAGAGGTCGCCACGATGTCGCCACCGAAATCTACCCGTGGCTGCTGCTGAGTTCTTCGTTCTCCTCCTCTTCTACCTCCTCTTTGCCACGCTACAATCCCCCTTTCGCAGACGAAGACCACTGGAAGAGTCACTGTTCTTCGGCGGGGTAGTAGCGCTTAAGGCGGGCACCATGAGCCAGCTGGATTTTCTTGGAACGCCTATCTGTAGACAAAACCGTGCAACCACGTAAGTAAGGTCACTTAGGCGATCTAAAACAACGAACGGGCCCACATAATGTGACAAGAACTTGTTGCACAAGCCACGCTTGCGTTGGGGTCCATAGCGCACTAGGTCACCTTTTTCAAAATAAAGGGTTGATGGGATCTATCGTACGATCCTTCGAGCGGGTTTTTGCGATGCCAATCTGTGGACGCGGGGTATTCGCGGGGCTTCCTCGGGAGGCAAAGTGTCTGGCGACGGATCCTCAGCGTCCAGAGAAAACGGCAGAATCGTGTCGAGGAAGCTCCGCGGCGATCGAACATAAAGCAGATAGAAAGGGCTGCAATTCGTTGTCTCATGCTTCGCAGTGTTGTAGGCGTATGTTATGAATGGCAACACATCATCCCAGTTCTTGTGGTTAGAGGACACATACATGGATAGCATGTTCGTCAAAGTTCGATTGGTGCGTTCAACAAGACCGTTGGTTTGTGGACGGTACGGCGTCGAGTGACGAAATTGTGTTCCACATAGCCGAAACAGCTCTTCAACAGCGTCGGCCACGAATTGACGACCGCGATCACTTATGATCACGCGAGGTGGGCCATGGCGTAGGACGACATAATGCAACAAGAAAGCAGCGACGCAAACAGTGGTAGATGACGGCACTGCTGCGGTCTCTGTGTAGCGTGTAAGGTAGTGTAAGTGTGTAGCGAAAGGGGGAATCAACGGCTGCCGAAGACCTGGTGGGGCGGTTAAAGGTCGTTTCCGCCGTTGGCATTGGTCACAACTAGCCACATATTGCTTTGTTGTTTGACGCATGTGAGGCCAGTAAAATCACTCTTTTACACGCTGTAGCGTACGGGCGAATCCAAGATGACCTGATGTTGGATCATCATGCATGGCATGTAGCACAGCACTACGGAGACTCTCCGGGACTACAAGAACGGGCGCCACTTGCAGAGTGGGTGATTTTATATAACAAGCTGTCACGTATGGAAAAACCACCACTGGCTTTCGGATTCAGGGCCATCACAAAAAGAGGTTCCAGATTGATCGTTGCGTTGATCCTCCTGGAAGATGGTCGCGTCCGGAAATTCAGGTGCAATAGCGGCCAGACAGTCATCGGAAGTGTCTTCTTCAGAATTTGCCGTTGGCAGTGGTAAGCGGGAAAGACAGTCGGCGTCAGCATGCCGGCGGCCGCTTCTGTATTTCACGACAAAGTCGTACTCTTGTAGTAGCAAGGCCCACCGTGCTAGACGACCAGACGGATCCCGAAGGCTTACCAACCAGCATAATGAATGGTGATCTATGCTGCATAATGAATGCATAATGATCTATGCATAATGAATGGTGATACTATGCTGAATGGGCGACCATAGATGTAGCAGCGAAACTTCTTAACAGCAAAAACAGCTGCAAGGCATTCCTGCTCAGTGACTGTGTAGTTCCGCGCAGCATTGCTTAAGCAACGACTGGCATAGGCAACACGTGTTCAGCGTCGTTTCGCCGTTGAACAAGTACCGCTCCAATGCCTCTTCCGCTGGCGTCAGTATGAACTTCGGTAGGGTAACACGGATCAAAATGACGCAGGATGGGGTCTGACGTAAGCAAGAATTTAGGTTGACGGAACGTTGACTCACATTCTGGTGTCCAGTCGAAGGATACATCCTTTTGCAACAGACCGCCAACGGGTGCACAACGTCGGCGAAGTTTGGGACAAAACGACGGAAATAAGAACAGAGTCCCAGGAAACTGCGCAGTTCCCGCGCTGACTGCGGAGGCTGGAAGACTCCGGACTGGAAGACTGGAAGACTGCGGAGGCTGGAAGACTGCGGACGCGGAGACTGACGCTTCAATCTTGCGGGGGTCAGGTCTGACTCCATCTTTGTCGACTAGATGACCGAGAACCAAAGTCTGTCGCTCCCCAAATCTACACTTTCCAGAGATAAGAATCAAATCTGCTTTCTCCATGCATTTCAGAACCAGGCTAAGGCGCTCGTTATGCTCCTCAAAAGTGCGCCGAAAATAACAACATCATCCAGGTAGCAAAGACTATTTCCCACTTTAGACCGCGGAGAATTGTGTCCATGAATCTCGCCAACGTTGCGGGCGCATTGCAGAGCCCGAACGGCATAACGTTAAATTCGAATAAACCGTCCGGCGTAACAAAGGCGGTCTCTCTTGTCGACGGGATCCACAGGTATCTGCCAATAGGCTGAACGCAGATCGAGGGACGAAAAGTAGGAGGCAGAATGTAGGCAGTCTATTACGTCGTCAATTCGCGGGATGGGTACACATCCTTCTTGGTAATTGCATTCAGTCGCCTATAATCAACACAATATCTCCACGAGCCATCTTTTTTTTTACCAGGATGACAGGTGTGGCCCACGGGCTTGATGATTCTTGAATCACATTTTTCCTCAGCATCTCTTGTACCTGGTCCGCAATAATTTGCGCTCTGATGAGGACACTCGGTAGGACTTTTGCCGAAGAGGATGTGCCGATCCTGTGTCAATGCGATGACGAGCACGCGAGGATGGGATAGTTGTACGGTGCTCATCTTGAGAGAAGTCAACCGGAAGCATACTGGGCTAGCAGTTGTACTAAGGTGTCCCGTTCACGTGAAGACAAAGACTCGCTGACCATGCGTAGAATTTTCTGCTCGTAAGGGCAAGTGGCTCGTCCATCAGTGGAATCCTCTTCCCTGACGACCATCGATGAACAGCACGTGACGTCGTCGAACAGCAATCTTCATGTTCGGGAACACACAGGGACGGCAGAACAATTTAACGTCCACAAAAACGTGCTACCATTGTTCACAGATACAATACTATTGGGTACCAGTAGGTTCTTCTTCCCACAATAGTCGCCAAAGGGTTGTACCACGGCGTCAAATGAAGTGTCTGTACAAGATACCATGACGGATACCGGTGCTGAAGACCACGGAGGCAGCGTCACTCCGTCAGCAACGGCAAACATTTTTTGTCCAGCGGGTTGTTGATTCACGAGGTCTGATAATGACGGATTCTTACAAGCGTCGACCCCAGGTTTTCCGCTATTTATCGAAAGCTCGCCGGCACCACAATTGACTGAAGCCCCGCAGGTTTGCAGAAGTCTATCCTAATATAACATCATGCGTCAGCGTTCCAAATCACAAACTCTGTTAAATCACACTTCTCCGCAATAAGACATTCACAGCACAAACACCAAGGGGACGCAATATTTCACCGCTTACTCCGCGGAATTTAGCATGCGTGTCGAGGGAAAACTCACTTTGCGTCGAAGCCGGTTCTTGAAAGAAGGCTCATAACAGATCTCATAGCCTCGGTGTCCACCAATGCCATTGTACATATACCATTAATTGTTACTTCCACTTTGTTTCTCAGCATTACAACCGGTGGAGGTATCAGTGTCGTGTCGAGGCTGGCGACCTCACCTCCATCGGCCGCGCAGTCTAGTTTCCCGACGGCGGTGGTGAGAATGAACGTCGCCTCAGTGAAGGAGCGACGTTGACGTGAAGAAGGTGGATGAGACTGCGGTCTGAAACGGGCAGTCGCTGCGGTGATTCCGTCGAGGACTGTTGATTGGGAAGGTCGCCGACGAAGTAAAGGAGCGTGGAGGCCAGGAATTGTCGACGTTAGAAGTTCAGTGCCATAGGACGTTGGCTGTGACTCGTACCACCTCGGCGCTCAACGACGCTGACGACAGAATCGAGAGATGTGTCCTGTGACACCGCAGGTATAACACACGGGAGGCTCGCGGCTAACGTTCGGGTAGGATGGATATGTCCGTGGCTCCGAGTAGGCCGTTGCTGAGCAACGGGCATATCCCTCAGCACGCCCGTTGCCGGTTTCCCGGTGGTGGTTCTGTGCGTTCTCATTGGCCTTCTCGAGCGTTACTCCTCGACAGTCGTTGCAGCGATGGAAAGGGGAGCTGGTGGAGGATTGTACAGATGCTAACTATCACGGACATCATGTTCAATTCCGTGCAACGACGTAGCTCCTCTCTAACAATCTGTCGAACGGTCGTCGCGAAATCGACTGATGGGATGTCGTCTTCAATGCTTGCAACAGTTGTGACGTTTGCTAGCCGGCCAACTTCGGGATTATGCGCGCAGCGTTTGAGAGCCTCAAAGGTACGGCAATGACGTATTACGTCGGTGACTGAGCCAAGGTTCTCTTTACCAATGAGGAAGTTGTAAACGTCCTCCGCGATTCCCTTTAACAAATGGCCAACTTTGTCCTCCTCTGACATACGAGGATTGGACGTGCTGCATAGCTTGAGTACGTTTTCGATGTAGGTCGTGCACGTCTCGCCCGGAACTTGAGCTCTTTGAAGGAGCGTTTGCTCGGTGCTTACTCTTTGCGACTGAATCACCGAAACGCTCCTTGATTTCGGACGTGAACGATCCCACGTTGTGAGAGTTCGTGATTATCGAACCACACGAGCGCCGTGGCCATCAGAAAGAAGACTACGTGGCGAGTCGCGTTACGCTGTCCAAGCGATAGTGCTTGCTCACCCGTTCGTAGTGGTTAAGCCATTCTTCGACGCCGTCGCCGGGCTTCCCTCCGAATGTGCGAGGCTCTACCAGATGTTGGCGCTGCCACGGACTAGCCATCGTTTCGGTCGAAGATGCCGCTGGTTCCGTGCGAGTGTTGGCTTCGGTGTGGGACATCTGAGACACCGGAAGTAATGCGGGCAATCCAGCGATTCGGCGGCTTCAACGCAGATCAGGAGGTTGGGAGAACCGTGTTGGCCGTGTTGCGTGGTGGTCGGGGTACCCAGCACCTCCACTAAAAACTGTTACGGATGATCGATGTTTATTCACAGGTGAAGACTAGGATGGATGAGAGGTCGCCACGATGTCGCCACCGAAATGTAGCCGTGGCTGCTGCTGAGTTCTTCGTTCTCCTTCTCTTCTATCTCCTCTTTGCCACCTTACAATATTTTTTTCATAGCATCAGATTTCAAGATGCGCTTTTCCAGGAAATTATCTTTTATGAACTCAACTGATTAATATGTTCCGGGGTATATCATCACAAGCAGCGACAAATTGAGGCGCGTAATCTCTCCCCTTGCGTCAAACATAAGCCGAGGTATTAACTTAGCGAAAATTCTGTGATAAGTTTACCGGGAGCACTTCCTGGTTATTTACATCACTAAAAAGTCGAAAAATGTTTCTTAAACACCAAAAAGCTAATCTTTTTGTTAAGGTTACCAAAAACTTGGTATTTTGCGACTTTCTCACTTTATATCCAACTGTTTGAGCAATCATTTTCTTTGCACTAGTGCTTGTGTTAGCTTTTCTTTTGCTCACTAATCAGTCAGGATTATCACGCTAGCACAACGATGATCTGTGTGCTTCTTGTGTAAGGATGGTTGTTTTCTACATTCAACGCGCAATAAAACAATACTTTAATGCTGTTTCTTGCCAGGCTTATGTGTGCCATCGTAAATCCGTTGTTGGCTTTTTGTATTTTCCAGCTTTGGCATTGTTTTGGTGATGTGAGTTTCAATCCGGGCTTGCCCATGAGACTAGAGACGGTCTAAGCTTCAAGGAGTGCTAGTGTCTAATACTCGGTTTGAGGAAGGCCACCAATGCTAAGCCGGATGATATT